>NC_056731.1:1340635686-1340720686 GCF_019279795.1 Protopterus annectens
GTACAGGACATCCACATCAAAGGCCATAATACCTGTATAGATCACAACCTTCATCACACCAATAAATGAGTGCAATGCACCCTTCTTCATGTACCTCACTACACATCTTCCAATGATGTGTAACTGAAGTGTAACACCTTTACCACGCTAAGCTGCCACAAATCTTATTGGCCATACATAGGTATTCTTTTTGTTGCATAGACATACTGTCTGATGGTGTGGAGTGCCCATCAAGGTGTTATACCAGATGCATGTGTGATACCTGTTCTGGTGATGCACACAGTACATACATAGCTGTTTGTCAACATTGCTGGCATGGGTTACATTCATGACAGTGTGGATTATGACATATATATGTAATGTACACCAGTCAACTAGCCTGGATTTATCATAATGTCACATACAGGTATAGCAGTGTCCCTCTTAACACCTCCAGCAGATGTTGCAGTGTCAGGACGATGTATTTGATTACCCTCATAAATTGCTAACATTTCATAATAGTTATAAGTGTGTTCATGCAGAACCATCTATGATCACTCAAAATTGCTATGTTGTATCAGAAACATGATATTACTGGTGGTATTATTCTGATATTATCCATGGCTGTCCCTGCTTTTTTTACTGTTGTTCATGGGCCTGTAACTGTGTCCCACTTTTTGGATACATCTGATGACATTACACTCATATTCAGGCATATCAGTTTGCAGAGCTTTACAGTATGCACTCAACCAAGATTATATATTACATCTCTGATAGAAGGCTTCTCCATTGTTCATTTCAGGATGCTTATCTTGCAAAGACATATCTTCTCCATTGTTATGTCACTTTGTCTGACAGTCACATGATATACATTTTTACTGGGACGTCTGTACTGTACCATGTTGATATGTGATTAGTGTTCCTGCTACAACTTTCTTCCATTTACATGCCCTCATCTGCTGTACATTACAATGTTTAATCTGTCCTCTTTCCCTGTGTTCATTCCTACAATTCATCTGTGTGTCCCTGTGCAATGCAAATACTTCCCCTAATGTTTACTTGAAATGGCAATCCATGTACCCTTACAGATCATTTACCCAACTTTTGTACAGAATGGTTTAAATGGGTTTTCACACTACTCTGCAGTGTATACCTTGTCCTGTATTGTTTTTGGAACATATACATTAGTATAAACCCTGGTAATCATTGTGGAATTCTGCACAATCCTGTTAACCTAGATTGCTGTAAGGGAAACAGGTTCACTACTTGCGTTGTACTACATGGTTTCTTGGCTGCCAACACTTTTGCCTGCCATGACACCACACTTGTTTATGTTTAAACATAGTGCGAGGCATTTATATATAATTAGCACTGCTGCTCACCACACAAACATGTAAACTCTATGTAGGCTTCGCACAAAGCGTATATGAAGTTTATTGAATCCTGCTGCATGTTTTTTTTAATGTAAAAGAGTGGTTAAACTGGTAATAGTTGTGAGAAAAAATGTTTTGAGACCACTAATGATATAAACAATGTAGATATGAATATGATTATGTATGGCTATTATAAAAAGAAGAAGAAAGAATATGTGAGAAGAGTACATAAAAACTTATTTTATGTAATGTGGGCTATTTGTAAAGAAAGACTGAATTAAATTTTGTCTAATGGGAAATGGATTTTAGCTGCTATGTTGTAAACAAATAGATTATGGTTGTGGAAGAAGGAGTGGGGGTCAATTATGTAAGAATAATAATGATGATATATATGGATGTATTGATATAAACCTGTTAATATGTGTATTTGCTACATAATGTTTTATTTATGTTGATTAAAGGACCCCTACTCTTGTTGAAGGGGGTTGTGGGAGCTTTAACATCCACCTGAGCAATCGGCAACTGAAACAGATTGGACCTTGATTTGGCATCTTACCTGAAGGGTAACACACTCAGGAGTTCAGCAGCTCTCTTTATGATGCACTCCTAAGTGAACATCCCTCTTATGTTGCCCTGCAGTGTCAGCAATCCATCTACCTGGTGTGGGAACAGAACCCACAGCCTGCTGCATGGAAGGCAATTATGCTATCTACTCCACCAGTGACACAACTAAACATAGTCAGTTTAATCTTAGTTTATGCAGTTAGAATGCTAGTAATCCCACTATTATTTCCTGATTAGCTAGCTGTTTTTAGAGTTTTAATTTAGGTGGATGGTGTTTTTTTAGATATTTGTAAATGTGGTGTATTCATCTGTTTTTGTGTATGTATGTATTTGGAAAATTACAGAAATTATCTTTTCCTACACAGAAGTGAATGGGAGATGCAGTCCTCTTTTTCGTGTGTGTGTTTACTTCAATTGTTCTTGTTTGATCCTTTGTTCTAAGGGTGTTTGACTTAGTGAGGCTGTGCAGCATGTGGACCTCTACCTTTCCTTGGTGAAAACACTTAATAATAAACGCACTCTCGTATATAGCAATCATAGAAAATGAGACAAATGTAAGTGAGATAGCATTCATAAAAGGACTGATAGTAAAAAAGTACAGATGGGTCAAACACAGTAACTAAACTCCTAATAATCAGAAACATCTAGTTAGTTTTATTCAAAAATAACTCTTGAGCAAGATAGAGCATAGAGCACAGGCAGTAACTGTTATACAAACCTGTGACGTGTTCAACCGTACCCAGGATATGTCACAGCCATGGTGTCACTACAGTGCCATACCCCTTATGGAATATGACTGCAGACCATCCTCCTGCTGACACATGTACACATACAACACAAATGGATAACATTATGGAGACCACAATCACTCAGTGCTACTAACAGCTATAATGCATCATGGCTGGACAGCTACACTACCTGACATGTATGCATTAAACATTACTCCTGACATGTTACACAGCAATACATTGGTACACTATAGTACAGTCACCATGTGCATCAGAACCATATTAGCCTGTCCCTGCATTAATGTTATGGATGACAGGGATGTGACACAGGTATCATCATATGCACAGGGTGTGTTAGTTTGCCAGAGACAGAGGGTGGGCCATATGATTGACATCATGTGAGTGGGTGAGGGGTGTAATTAGTTGAAATGAGTGTGGTGATGTGGTGTGTGTAGGTATGGGGTTGCCCTAGGTGTGCTCGTATAGTGTGTGGGTATGCATGCACACAGTTCTACCATGTGGATGCCCTATACAGGTGTTTCTTGGATAGCTGCAGGCCATACCTGGCAGAGTGTATAGTTCACCACCTCCAGCCATGGACATGTAGACTGTGCCTGCCAGGGGTTCCATGGGCATGTCCAGGTACAGGCCTTGATGTTCTACTCTCCCCTGATGATGATAGATGTCAGCTGGAACCAGGTCCCTCCTGGGACTGGCCAGATCCACGTACATGTGGCCTGCTGTGGTGTGGTGTGGACAGCATCCCCCTGCAGTGCTGGGGTTGGTATTGTCACTACGGGAGTGGCTTGGTGTCCTAGCACATCCATGTTGACCACCAGCTGTTGGTGTTGCTGGTCTATGTCCAAATGGCTGTCACCCCACTGCCACCACATGTTTGAGCATGGACAAACCACAGTCGATGAGGCCCACCATCTCACCCAACCATCTATCCATGACCTCGGTATGATCACGGAGAGCACCAGCAAGTTCATGGAAGTTGTCACTTACAGATAAGAGAGCAGCCCTCTGCAACCTCAGGCCCTGTCTGGTATACAGTTCCATACGTGCCTGCACCCCCATGACAGTCTAAAATATGCACCTGGTGGTACCAGTTGTGGTGCTTCTGCCAGGGGCATGATGACCAGCGGCCCTACCACAAGCACCCCAGTACATCTGCCTATGTGGTGCCCTGCCAGACATCTGGCTATGCCTGCTGTGACCAGACACAGTAGGCATAGATACCACACTCTCCTGTGCAGTGCCGCCAACTGTCCCACTGCTATGGCCACTGGTGATGGGGTATGTATAGGCACTGTAACTGTGTGTGGGGTTGGGGTGGCTAAGAGGGGTATGTCAAATGATGGCACAGTTTTGGCCTCTGACAACCCAGCCTGAGCCTCAACACTACTATCATCATCTTTGGTGTCTGTATGGACACCAACATCAGATTGCATGCAGGAGGGACCCTGACCCACCTCGCCACCTGTGGGGGAAAACAAGAAACACACTTTAATACACACACACACACACACACACACACACACACACACACACACACACACACACACACACACTGACATTCCACCTTAATACTTACCTGTTTCTGAGTTTACAGATAGTCCCACATTTATTCACATAAGTTCCCCATCCTGCATCACACGTGGTAACATATACTTATTAATACCACTCGTTAATGTATCATTCCTCTAAATGCCTAGATGAGTGATCACAACACAAGACCTGTTACTCCATTACCTCCTTGACTTGAGTGGAGTAGGTTTTACATGGCCTCACTGCTGTCATCCAGTGTTCACCCTGGGTATGTCCGGACATCGTGAGCATGGCCCCTATATGTTAGGGGCTACTACATTCACTCCATAATGTCATGCACTGGAGTGTCATATGTAACTATTGCTCAGTACATATCATATCTGCTGCTCAATCAACTTATCATGTAGACAACAGTAATATATGGATACACTCCCTGGTGTTCTCTAGTAATTCCCCAATGCATCTGTAGTGCTGTATACATTGGTAGTCATTCACCTTTCTGCTGATTGCAATATTAAGGGTATACCTGGTGTCTACTTTCCCTCCCAATGCATGTTCCATGCTACAGACCTTATTATACTATCAGCTGGCCTGTGATTACATATCAGACAAGTATTCCTGGTGTCTCATGTGTTAGTCCATGTCCATGTACTGCACGATCCCAAAGGGGAGTACTGCCATATGAACAACCCCACAATCACATGTGTGCATACATGGACACCCACACAAACACACGCACACATGCACACACATCCTACATGCATCGACCCCACCTCCACTCCACCAGATTGCATTTACAGACAAAACAACCCCCCCCCCACACACACACACACACACACACACACACACACACACCTACAGGTGAGGTTGCACAAAGATAGTACACACAGTCCTCTCATTACCCATTTGTCAGCATCCATAGAATATGGTACTCAACAGCATACAGTGCAGCTATAGTCAATCCATGCTTGCAACAGTATACATGTGTGTGTGATACATGGGCTGTGTTAGTAGGTGATGCCCCTTCCCCTGGAAAACACTACACCCATGTACACAGTATTGCTGTGCACCTGTTCTGCACTCTGCCATGTACTGTGCACCAAACCTCACAGGTGTACAAACCATTGCTGCATGTGTATAACTGTGTCAGTTATGTCTGCTCTAATGTTCACAGCCCTTATGTGTTTGAGCGACTCATACCTGGGATGATATGTGGACAGATGTCATTTGTGAATGCCTGATGTCTGGTTTACAGATCTCAACATCAGTGGTGCATGTATGACCAATATGATACTATTACACTGACAACCGACAAACCTTACCATGGCTATGGGGAGTGAACACACCCTTAGTGATATGATGCAATTTTTCTTGACATGCCATGGGACCACATCACTGCATATATTAACATTACATGAGCCTGATATGTGACATATGTCCTGTACAGTCACATGCAGTGTCTAAGGAATGTGTTAGATGTGCAGATGGTGACCGCGATGCATACACTCCGTAGGTGCATATTTGTGCACGCCCTTATCATGATGGTTTGTTGCACCTTTTGTTATGTGTACTACAGCAGTCACTTTTCCTGGGAGGGGTATACTAGCATGGTCCATCTGCATTTGCAAGTATATGGTCAGTCTGCTCTACACATGTCCCCCAACTCTGCATGATTGCAAGGTCTACTCGTGCACATCCCCTGGAGTTCGCACACTGTCGTCACTATTGCTGTGGAGTTAGGGTTACGTCTGCCACAGTTCCTGAACCTGTGTGCAGATACAGCCATTCTTAGCATCCTTAGGATTCCTGCTGCAGTGCACTGGTGTGTCATGATGACACACTCTCCCCACCTTCAGCCTTTTTGCAGATGCTTGACAACTAATTGTGTGTCAGTTTGCAGTGTCTCAAACACTGAACACCACGTGTAACAGCCTAGTCCAAGCAAATAATGTGGACCACAGTATTATGTTATGCCATAGTGTAGATCTGTAACAGTTGCCAATGTAATACTAGTATATACACTGTTGTAGCACTGTATAAGGGTGATATTTCACACATGTCCCTACTGTAGGCCATGTGTCCCACCATTATGGTCATCCCTGTGGACACATTTCGCAATGACAGGATGTTAGTTATCTTGCATGTGTCTGACATACCCTTCAGATACCCCATCATGGTCACCACTGTGATGCAGTGTATTTAACAGCAACAATACGTGAACATGTATGGCATGCATTAATGGTAGGTGTGTTAGATGGGTGCATGGAATATACCATAGCCAATACATGCCCGGTGTATTGACAAGCATGAACATAAACCATACTTACCAGCTACAGGCTGCTGCCTTGGTGGTATACCAGCGCTACCTGCATAAGAGTGTGAAAGATGTGATATCCATGCCACAGCTGTGGCATTGCTACAGGGTGGGTGCAGCATTACAGTACATCAACAGTACAAGTCCACAATACTACAACTTATGCACATCTGTTTATTACTACTGCGCAGCAACAGACTATATATATATAACATCTCACATATGCATGATCTACCTGTACAGATGTGGATGCATATGCAACAGTGGTCTACTGATTTGCCCTGTGGCCTTACCTGCATGCTCCTCAGCTGGTGTGTGGGTAGCACCCACCTCCACAATGGTCTCTGCCAATTGGGTGTGCGGGTGGGCAGGTGTACGAGGCTGGCAAGGAGCACCTCAACACGTGTCAGGGGGGTGGATGGCATGACCCCCCCCCGTTGCAAGGTGATCCCCTCAGACTGCAGCAGCATGCCGACGGGCATTGCAAAGCAGGTCACTAAAATGATGCTGGACCTACTCATAACTGTGGTTATGCAGGCCAACATCATTGGCCCTGTGGACTAGATCATTCCACAGGGTGGTCCGCTCCTGCTGCTCATGGACTGTCCTGCTGAAGAGAACCTGGTAGTGCTGTATCAGTCTAAAATACTTGTGGACCTTAAACTTTATGTTCGCAAACTAAACCTATTGGCTGTCTTAGGTAAAAATTCTTCCCTCATTAGACCGTTTAGAATTGCTAGCTTATTTAACCCGCCCTTGATAGGGAACCTTAAAACTTTTGAAAAATCCTGTGAATTGGACTTAAGGTTTTTGGCTGAAAGTTCATTCAACAACAAACATAAAAACAGGTTAAACATAACATGTGAGGAACGTGATTTTATTAAGCTGTTACAGGATTGTAGAATTAGGGTTATGAAACCCGACAAGGGCAATGGTCTTATTTTTATGAACCAAGTGGATTACATTAATAAACTTACTTCCCACTTAAATGATGGCCCATATGAAAAAGTTAGCACTAATGAGGTTACTACAGCATACAATAGGGTGAGGGCTATGCTCGAAGATTTGTTCTTGGAAGAATTTATAGACACACATATCCACTCTTATCTTCATATTACACCACCTAGAATGCCCTCTTTCTTCGGAGCGCCAAAAATCCACAAATCCATTCATGAACCCCCTTTCAGACCCATAGTAGATGGGAGGGGGTCTATGTTGGTGTCTTGTGCCAAATATGTGGATGGCGTCTTAAAACCATATATAGAAAAAGAAAACCAGATCTGCAAGGATTCGTGGAGCTTTCTAGAAAACATAAATAGAATACCCTTTGACCCTGATTTAAGTTTTTTAACTGTAGATGTGAAGGAACTTTATACGGCCATCCCACAACAGTTAGGACTAGAATGGGTGAGGGAGTTCTTAGAGTCAAGGAATGTAGAACAAAATATTGTCTACACAGTTGAGACTTTGTTAGAAATGGTGTTAAAATACAACTTTTTCAGTTTTGACAACGTGATATACAGACAAGCCTCTGGTGTAGCAATGGGCTCACCATGTGGGGGGTCCTTTGCCAATTGTGTAATGGCACAATGGGAGAATACACTATTATTTAACAATTCATTGTTTAAAAAGCATGTCGCCTGGTATACAAGATACCAGGACGACATGTTTATATTATGGAGAGGCTCCTTAGACATGGTGGCCCCTTTTATTGATGACATCAAGACCTTGACTGACTTCTTAGATTTTACATTTGAAGCGAATGAGAACAAAATTAGTTTTTTGGATATTAATTTAACCAAGGACAAAGAATCTTCTATGTTTACTAGTAATATTTATAGAAAGCCCACTTATTCCAATGGATTTCTACACTTTGGAAGTTGCCACCCTATCCATCAAAAAAGAGCTGTAGTGAAGGGGCAGATGGTTAGGGCGGCACGTATGATAACCAAGGATGAAGACTTCCATTTTGAATGTAGTAACTTGACTACCATGTTTGTCAACAGGGGGTACCCCGATGCTCTTATTTTGGAGATTGTATCTGAGGTGAAATATAAAAGACAATCTGGCCATTTCAGGCCCATCCTTAATAGAATAGGCCCGGATTTGATGACTAATCAAGATCGGGCGGGTGGTTTGAATAAAAAGAGTAGAGAATTCGACACAGGGATCAGATTCTTGTGCACGTTCTCCATTGATCATCACTTTATTAGGGGGATTTTACAGAAAAATTGGGCAAATATAAAGGAAGACACAAATTTACATCAATTGCTGGGAACAACACCTAGTATAGCCTTTAGGAAAGGATTTAACTTAAAGGCACTATTAGAAATGAACAGACATACTTCGTTTAATAAGGTCAAGGGCATGGTTAGATGTGGTTTGTGCAACCAGTGTAAATTTATGCAGGAAGGTAATTATGTTGTTATTAACAATGTAAAATATAAATTAATGGGCAATTTCAGCTGCTCATCCAAAGCAGTGGTGTATGTGGCAACCTGTATGCAGTGCCCTGCCTTCTATATAGGAAAAACTGAGAGGGCACTGCATAAGAGAGTATATGAGCATTTATATGCTGTTTCTAAGAGCGATACCAACAACGCTCTGGCTTTCCATGTTATTAACAACAAAGAACATAGTTTTAGATTTACGGTTCTGAAACAAATTAGGACACAGACATTTTCAGGACCATGGCAATTGTTATTAGAAAAGGAAGAGTTATTATGGCAGCTTAGGACAGCAGCGCACACACACCCTGGTCTAAATGAAGCAATTTCACTTACTTGCATTTTAAAATTGTTAGCTATTAAAAGGTATTTTTTTAATTTGCTAAAGAACTTGTGAAATATTTTATGCACAATTGAGTTCTATTGTCTTACCCTTGCTTTGTTTATTCTTAAGATTTTTGTATCTGTTGTCCAACATATTGTTATAAGGGACACAATGAAGTAACACCTTTTTGGTTGTTTGGAGAAGGATTTTTAAATTGACAGATTATGTAGAGACGAACCCTTATTGCATTAAACATAACGGCATAATGTTATATGGGTATAGTGGCTCGTATTTATCTTAAATAATAAAATCAAGAGCCAATGAGTGCTATTATAAACATTCAAATATATTTAGCGTAAATACACTCGCTTAATAAATGGGTTCTGTTTATTTAAAGAACTAACTCCTTTCTTTCCCTTTGGAGTATTCTTAGAATAGTTGGCAAATGAGATAAGGCATAGAAGTTTTGGCCCAAGACTCTAAATTTATACTGCCAACATTTGGAAAACTAGTTGGGTGAGTTTTGCATTCGTATTTTAACAGTTATTTCAAGTGTCCGTTTGATGAGTGATATGTAAATGTTAAGGTTATAAGCCTTAAATATAGTTTATGGTTTTTATGTAATTTACAATTTATGTATTAATACATTTTTTACACAATATAAGAGTGGTGAGTATTTTAAAACATGAATATTGATGCATATTATTATATCTTTTATACAAAAGGGTTTTTGAAAGATTGTGTTTCAAATGGCAAAACCAGTCGGATTTTTAAAAGTGGGGGTTTGTTTTGTTTCTAATATTTGAACCGCTGGTCTTGTATGTATTTAAAGTCACAAGCTGATAATTGTTAAAATTGTTAACTAGTTGGTTAATTAGTTGATTGCATCCTATTTAAAGGAGCACATTGTTACATCTAATGGTTTTACTTTGGTCTGAGGAAGGAGAGATAGCATTCTCTCCGAAAGTGCTTGTGGTTAATAAAAGCTCTAACGAAACAGTGTACGAACTATTGTTGCTTCTTCAGCATTTAACAGCGTTATTTAGCTGTGGATTATTACTTGGCTATCTACTTGGTACATGCCCAGCAGCTTGCTTCCCTTGAATTTTTGTATTTCAGTGGTTTGTTTGGTTTTTGAAAACGCTGTATCAGTATGACCTCATTTTCCGCCGCTGAATACACTGGTAAATGGCCATGGGAAATCTTGCCTGAAAGACATAAAGATGAAAACAGGTCTGAGCAACTCATACAGCAAGGGTACCATAGTTCTTAATACACATCTCTGTCTCCCCCCCCCCAACCATATCAGTGACAACAAACTGTTCACACAACTCACTAGGTATGGCTACAACTTACCTACCATTGGGACATATATTGTATTGTACCACACTTTGTGCTATGTGTTTGTAGCCATGTTCGCTGTGGGGACACTATCATTGCTGGCCTGTTACGGACTATTTCACCTGCATGCTATTGTCAGAGCCACTATGGTTCCATATATGCATGTGGTATGCTTGCTATGTGATTGCTGCACATCTGTCATTCTGTGTTACTGGGGATATCTATGCATGCTGTTGGACATGTTCTGGGATTCTGTGGACTATCACTACCCACATATGTTCTATAACAGTGACACAATAGCATGTTTAGGGGATAGTTGCCAGCAGAATTACCTCTCCCACCTCATCTGGCCATGTTACCAGGCCACATCACATGTGGGACCCACCCTGGGGCCCCCTCATCTACTGGTCCAGCACTACCTTCAGGTGGAACCACCTCAGGGGATGGTCTGACACCCCTGGGGGTGCACACAGCCATGAACCTGTCATCCAAGGTCAGGTCCAGTGTCTGTACCATAGAGGGCTCCACAGAAACTTGTGGGATGTGCTACAGCACCTTGAGGCCCCAGTACACAATCACAGGGTCCACATTCTCCTCCTGCTCAGCCTCCAGGCCAGGCACCTTCAGGGCCGTGTAACTGCTGTTGTGACTAGCAATGGGTGGGAGCCTTGTTCCCATTGTTTCCATATGGGGGCTCATGGGGCTTCCACATTGCAGACCACACACACACACACACACACACACACACACACACACACACACACACACACACACACACACACCATATAGGGTGTTTACCCAGTACATGTGTCATATACCGGGTCTACTTCAAAAGACCGAACCGACGATTCCCCGACACGCGGAAAACGAAGACCAAACGACCGACAGGTAAGTTTACCGACAGGGTGATTTGCCGACAGCGGAAAGACCGACAAGGGTAATGTGCGATCGCAACTCGGTAAGTGTGCGACAGTGATGGCGTTAGGAGCGGTGAGGTAAGTGTGCGATATTGTGGGATTTCGGGTTAGGCTGCGGGAAAGGTGAGTGTGTGTTAGTGTCGGAGTTAGGGTTCGTGTAAGGTAAGTGTGTGATAGTGAGGGGCTGTAGTTTAGGGATGGGTTACGTGAGTTAGGTTTAGGGTGCAGGTAGATGAAGTGTGCGATAGTGTCAGAGCTTGGGCTAGGGGTGGGTTAAGTGAGTTAGGGTTAGGGTGCAGGTAGGTGAAGTGTGCGATAGTGTCGGACCTTGGGCTAGGGGTGGGTTAAGTGAGTTAGGGTTAGGGTGCAGGTAGGTGAAGTGTGCGATAGTGTCGGACCTTGGGGTTAGGGGTGGGTTAAGTGAGTTAGGGTTAGGGTGCAGGTAGGGTGAGTGTGCGATAGTGTCAGACCTTAGGGTTAGGGTTTGGGTTAGGGCTAGTGGGTATGTTATGTAGTGTGATGTGTTGTTTACGTTCGGTGTGTCGGTGTTATGGTGTTCGGTGTTATGGTGTTCGGTGTTTTGCGTTGTCGGTTATCTGGCGTCGGTGATTTTTGTGTCGGCGAAGTAGCGTTTCGGGCTTTTAAAGTAGACCCCATATACCATAGGCTGTCCTGTATATCTACCAACCTGAATCACCTCCAAAAATATACCTGCTCTCCTTCCCCATATTCCCATTCCCTACTTCAAAGACAAGGGCAATGTGGTCCCAACAAGGGGTTCACATGTTACATAGCTATCCATGTGCAGACACTTACAGCTGTATATATCTGTGTGTATTGCTATGTGTGATTCCCTCACTCATAGCATGCAGCACTGTGGTGGTAATATAAGGGGCATGTATTTACATACATATGTGTGTGTGAGTGTGTGTTTGTATATATGTAGATATACACACACACACATATATATATATATATATATATATATATATATATATATATCTGTATATCTGTAGATATATTTTATGTTGTATATATGTGTTTATATATATATATATATATATATATATACATATATATCTACATATGGGTATCTGTATATCTGTAGACATACATATATATATATATATATATATATATATATATATATATATATATATATATATATATATATATGTACACATATACATACCTGAGTCTACTTTATTAACTCGAATGGTCAAAAGTTTGAATGCATAAAGATCAACACATGTGCATCGAACATTCAAAAGTTAATAAAGAAAAAATACACAGAAAAAAAAAAGATGTAGCCCCCCACACCGCCCGCTACTTAAATATACCAACTCCAAGATCGCACTACATTGAAGTAAATGGAAATCTCCACCTACGGAGATTTCCATTTACAGTTTTTGACAGCTTGCACTTTCGATTCATATGGTTCGATCCATATGTATTCGCGGTTTTATGCTTTCGCGTAAATAAAGTAGACCCGCATACATCCATATGGGGTATATTCAGACATCAGGTCCACAATCTCTAACTCTCCTTCCTGCACAACTGCACTGTTTCACCTTGCTACAACACAGACAGGTGCCACATATGGACACCACCTAACATTAGGGTGTATATATAGGGCCAGATTGCAGGTAAGCCTATTACACACTTATGGCATTTCAGCATGCTATAATACATGTTAACCTGAGTGTCCTGCAAGTGGTGGGTTCTGGAACACACGTGTCCATCATTAAAGCATTACTTCCACCACCAGCTATTGGCCACAGTAATATGCATCCTTTCCATTACACAACACACACTATGTTGGCTTACATCTTGTCAATCAGTGCTGCTCTGCACAGTTGATGGGTATGGCCCACTACACACAGGGACAGACTCTATTGTCCATAGCAGTTGTTCAGCTGAACATCGTTGCAACAACAACACCTGATGGCACATATATATCATTCCGCATCATCTTTCCCAGTATTATGGACCAAGTACTACAGTCAATTACATGCATATATACTTCACATACACGTTGTGGGAATGAGGTCTGTTTTTGGATGGCTTCCTTGTAGGAGTTTTTTTTTTCTCCTTGCCTTTGGCCTTAGCCTGCTTTCTTTGTTTCTGTTTTGGTTTTGGTTGTGATTCTGGTTTCTCTCTCTCTCTCTCTCTCTCTCTCTCTCCAGTAAATGAATTGAGCTGCTTGGCATAGATTGCAGCATGGCTTTTGCAGGTGATGCACATGATCAGGTGATGGCCTCTGCACCAGTCAGTGTCCTCTACTTGCTACTTGCATTCAGCATGCTGTGTAGTACTTCCAATTACCACTGTCATGGCAACCCACTACTACAAATCCCTACATCATGTGGGCTTGGTCCCTTTACCTTTCCTGTATGGTGGACATCATTCCTGCGTGTGGGCAGCAGGGTTACAGACAGCAGGTAGCAATACCTCTTACAAGAGAACTTGCACACTCGGGCCAGCTACATATTTGTATGAAATTCCAGAACTACAGACAGAGTGTGAGTAGTGTTGTTGTATGAATTGTATAGCACCAGGGTAGCAGGGTTTGTGTGTACATACTAGTTTAACATGGAATGCAGCCTGTGTGCATAGCTCTCAACTGTGGGCCTATCCACTTGATGGCCAGAGGTATGCCTGTTATGTTTTGTCTGTCTACTACACAGGTCTTGTGTCAGACATATCACTGGCAGTGTGTGTGTTGAGTGCTATCAGTACATGGCTACATCTATTTGTGTTTCTGACTTCATATTGCTGACTAAGAGTATGTTGCAGACTATCCTGTAACACCAGCAACTTGCTTAGTGTATGACAACACTATTTCACATATGGGCCTGTGTTCTGGCCTCTGGCCTTCACCTACATACCAGGCTTTGTCCATATGACATGCTGTCAGGGGTTATGTAGTGGCCTGTGAGTATGTCATGCTGCCATTCCTGCCATCCTTCCACTGCTGTTGTGGTCCCCACACATATCGTTCGGTTGGGTCCATATATGTGTGGGCTTCATCTGCACAATACATGTATGCCCTCCTGCAGTCCAGAGGTCAGTGTATGTAACAGTGGTATATGGCCCTGTATGTCAGTCTATGGGGGTGGGGTGGGGGGTGTACTATAACTAACCTAGGCTGTTACAGCATGTGAGGGATATCAGGAGTAAGCTACCTTAAGGTATCTGGATGGACATTACCATACAATTCACCTTGGGAAAATGCAGGCCTACTGCTTCCTGCCATACAGACTGTTCTGTTTGTCAGTGTGATTGTGATGGTTTCGGCTATGCCTTGTTATGTAACAGATACATCCCATTGTGTCAACTGAAGTCTTTTCCCCCTAGGGATTGTGTACAGAGTGTAGTTAGAGGCTGCTGGACTATACATCTGCATTGCTCACTGTTGATTGATTGTTATCCTGTAACCCAGTCTATCTTTACTGTTGCACTCCTTGATGGCCTTGGCCTGGACAGCAACATATGTTATGCTTTCCGGAATACTGTATTAATTGATCTGTTTGAGAGTTGCATTAGTCTGTTTATATGTATTTCAAAGTCTAAACAGCTGTATGACATGGCATATACAACTGTAAAAGTACATAAATAAAGCTTTCTTCAAGTTCATAAGTTGGTTCATAGGTTCATAGGTTCATAGTTTGGTACTAGACTATTGGCCCTAGGGCCTATACAAGCCTAGCCATAACAATTCCTTGGCTATTTCTTCCCACACTATTTACTTCCCTGGACCCCTGTCTAGCAGGGTGACTGACATGATCCCCCGGCTGAATTTCCTTTCTCCCATCCAATTATCAAGGTTCCTTTTGAAGAGGGCCAAAGAGGCACTCTGCTTAACATGTATGGGCAGTCTATTCCAGAGTCTGGGGAGTCTCTGCATCAGGAACCTATCCCTCCAGCATGTTTTGTTTATTGTGATGACAAGGTTTAAATCCCTGTAGCATGTGGCTCTGAGGGATTGGGATTTCTTTAAGTGTAGCATGTCCAACAGCTCTGGGTTTGACATGGCCTTCTATGTTAAGCAGAGATTGCCTCTGAGTAGACGATATGCAACACATAGACCTCACAGTCAGAGTGTCAAACAGTCACAGCCCTTAAGGCCAAACACAATGCCAGACACACTAGTCATTGGTGACTCCATAGTCAGACACACTGACGTCCCGCTCACCAGACTGAGTAAGGAGAAGGTCACAGTAAGCTGCCTGTCGGGCGCTAGAATCCGCCACATAACGCAAGCACTCAGGTCTCTCAACAGCAGGTACAAATACGACTCAGTCATTGTCCACGCTGGTGTAAACGACCTGAGACGTACCTCCTTGGACTACATGAAAAGAGACATTGAGGAGCTCTCTGATTATGTAGCCCAGGCAGGTATGACCCTGACCTTGAGCAGTATCCTACCTTCACCAAGAATGATGCCACAATACAGAGATAAGATGATCAGCTTTAACAATTGGCTTAAACTCTGGTGTCATTCAAAGGGGATCCAATGTCTGTCTGCCTGGGATGACATGCTGGACAAGCCACGCTGCTTCCAAGGGACGGCTTGCACCTGTCACCCTGGGATTCGGATATTGGCAAAGGCTCTTGCCACCCCCATAGTGCCTTTTTAGGCAAGGCTCAAATTCTAAACCTACCACCCTAGAACACAAAAAGGAAAAAACTAAGGGTAATGCTGCTCAATGCCAGAAGTCTAAATCTCAAAATGCACGCACTCGAGGCCCTTCTCAGTATGGAGAACATCGATGTCTGTGCAGTGACAGAAACCTGGTTCAAGGCTCCTGAGAGCACCCCAGCACTATCAGGTTTTACCTCTTATCATGCGTTCCGGCCCCAAAATCTGGACAATACCAAGAAAGGAGGTGGGGTATCCATATTCATCAAAGACACCCACACCTCAAGACTGGTAGCAACGCACGATGCATCGGAGACCATCCAGGTGCAATTAACCATAGGCAAGACTGCTCTACAAATTGTAGCATGTTACAGGCCACCCTCACAAACTCAGGAACCTCACATGGCCTTCCTGAAAACACTAGAGGGGATAAATGTATCACCAAACACCATCATACTAGGTGACTTCAATTACCCTAATATAGACTGGGAACACTACTCAAGCCCAAACACCCTAGCCCAAAAGTTCCTGGAATTCATAAACTCAAATGCCATGGAACAACTAGTCACCATCCCCACAAGAGGAGAAAACATACTTGATCTCATCATCACGAACATGGGAGCACAATGTTCAACACCGAAGTATACCCCTCACTGGTGAGATCAGATCACAAACTAATCTCGCTGGAGGTCCTCATCCCACCCCACCTGAAATAAAAAGACCACAGTAAAGAACTTCTAAAGCCGACTTCACACTTCTAAAGACTAGTGTGGTCTCCTTTAAGGCCCCGAGCCGGCAGAAAACAGTACTCAAGCCGCTGAATCACTTACAAATGCCTTCTACCAGCACCTGCAGGACTGCATGGATAAGGCAATCCCAAGCAAAACAAAGACTCTTTGTACCAAAGGCAAGCGTCCAGTCTGGTGGACCCCAGCCATAAACAAACTCTACAACAAAAGGAGGAAGCTACTACAAGATAGAGCAAAATCCTTAAAAGGTAAGACACCCTTGATCACTATAAGTAAAAACTAAGAGCTCTCATAAAATCATCCAAAGCAAATTTTGAGAGAAAAATAGCTAAAGACTCAAAAGACAATCATAAGGCCTTCTTTAGCTATGTTAGAAACCTGGGAGGAAACTCCCAGATATGCTCAGAACTAGTTCAAAATGATGTGAAGATTACTGATCCTACAGACATTGCCAACATACTGGCTGACAGGTTCAGTGCAAACTTCTCCCCCCCCAAAAGGAGAGATATCTATACCAAGCGATTGCAGCCCCCCAAACATCTCCAACGCCCAAGTGAGAACTGCTCTCTCCAAAGCAAAAACACAGCATCCATGGGACCTGATGGTGTCCCCGGCTGTGTGCTCCACGAACTCAATGAGGAATTAAACCCACAGCTAGGACAGCTGTTTAATCATAGTCTTACCTCTGGATACGCACCCAGGAGTGGCGCACTGCAGCTGTGGTCCCACTTCACAAAGGCGGTGCCTCCACCGACCCTGGAAATTACCGCCCATTAGCTTGACAAGCCTTATCTGCAAAGCCATGGAGAGGATCATAATGGACCTCATAAATAAAGACATAGGGAATTTGCAGACTTTGGATCCATCCCAGTTTGGCTTTGTCAAAGGCAGATCATGCCTTCTAAACTTGGTTGACTTTTTCAAACAGTCACCAAAGCCATTGATGAGGGAAAGGCAGTCCATACAGCCTACCTCGATCTGGCGAAGGCCTTCGATACAATACCCCACTCGGGTATCATTGAAAAACTCATCAGCTTAAATGTTAACCCATACATCACAAGATGGGTTGCAAACTGGCTGAGTGACAGAACCCACAGGGTCAGAGTTGCTGGCGCCATGTCAGACTCAAAGCCTGTCACAAGTGGTGTACCACAGGGCTCAGTCCTGGGCCCACTCTTGTTTGGCATCTACTTTTCCAAGTACAAGCAAACACAGGAGGGTTATGGCTGACAAAGTTTGCAGATGACTGCAAACTGGGCCATAGTAGAAAACACATCTGACACAGATATCCTTCAGAAGGGTCTCACAGAAACGGATAACTGGTGCCAGAGTCATGGCCTAAAGTTAAATGCCAAAAATGCATAGTCATACCCTTCGAAAAACAAGGTTACCCCTAGCTACCAAATAGGTGGCAATCCACTGAGCACAGAAGAAGTTATCAGGGACCTGGGGACCCAGGTTGATAGTAGTCTGTCATTCGACACCCATGTAGCTAAAGTAGTTAGGAAGACCTTCTACATTGCCCACCTTATCATGAAGGGATTCTCATCTAGATCAAGGGAGGTCATAGTCTTCCTATACTCATCACTCATCAGACCAATGATTGAGTACAATGCCCCATTCGGAATGTATCTGACCCGACACTTGCAGCAGCTGGAGAGGCCACAAAAGTTCCTCACCAAAAGGATAAAGGGTCTCAAACATCTGTCCTATGCTGCCCGACTGAAAGAACTCCAGCTCTATTCAGTCGCCACCGCTTGCTCAGAGGTGACCTTTGCCTAACATACAAGGCCATGTCAAACCCAGATTTGATGAATATGCTTCACCTCAAAAATCTAGATCCGTCAGAGTCACAAGGGTGGGAGACTTAAACCTCGACACGGCTATTAATAGGACGTGCTGGAGGGATAGATTCATCACCCAAAGACTCCCTATGCTGTGGAATAAAATCCCGGTATATGTGAGGCAGAGCACCTCGCTGGCCTTGTTCAAGAGAAATCTTGACCAATGGATGGGAGATCGCAGATATACCCCAGGGATTACCTCAGTGTCACTGCTCAACAGAGGCACAGCAAAATAATGGGTATAGTTCCCCATACTAAAGGGGTGGCGTAAGCCACAAAACTATGGGCTAGGCTTGTAAATGCCCTCGGGCAGATAGCCTAGTATGAACCTATGAACCTATGAACCTATATGCAACAGAGTATAGCTGGAGTTTTTTAAGGAAGTCAGCATAGGGCATCTGCTTTAGGCCTGTGATTCTTTTAATGAGGTATTTCTGTGGCCTTTCCAGTTGTTGCAGATGTCTTGAGAGGTACATACCAAACAGGGCATTGTATTCTATAATGGGTCTAATGAGGGATGAGTACAGTGGGACAATGACCACCTTTTTTCTGGATGAAAAGGCCTTAGTGATGAGGTGTGCCACATAGAAGGATTTCCTGACCGTTGTGGTGATGTAGTTATTGAAGGTGAGACCACTGTCCACCTGTGTCCCTAAGTCTCTTATCACACTTTCAGTGTTTAATGTACTGCCACCTATGTGGTAATTCATGGGTACATGTTTTTTCACAAAGGGGATAACTATACATTTCTTGGCATTGAGCATAAGCCCATGGCTCTGGCATCAAGCATCTGTTTCTGTAAGGCCCTTTTGTAGAGTATCCACATCATTTGGAGATTCAATAATGGCTCCCAGTTTGCAGTCACCTACGAACTTTGTTAGCCGGAGTCCCTTAGTGTTGGCCTGTACTTCAGAGAAGTAGATGCCAAACAAGAGCGGTCCCAGGACTGAACCCTGAGGTAATCCACTTGTCACTTGTCTGGAGCTGGATTTGGAGTCAGCTACTTTTACAGTGTGGGTTCTGTCAGTAAGCCAGTTGGCAAACCATCGAGTGACATAGGGATTAATGCCCAGCTTAGTAAGTCTATCTATGATTCCAGAGTGGGGACTGGTGTCAAAGGCCTTGGTGAGGTCCAGATAGGCTGTGTGGACCACCTTACCCTCATCCACAGCTCTAGAGACTGATTCTAAGAAGTCAAGTCAGGTTCAGGAGACAATATTGGCCCTTCACAAACCCAACCTGGCTGGGGTCCAGTGTTTGAAGGTTGCCAATGTCTTTGTTTATAAGTTCCATGATAATACGTTCCATGTCCTTGCAGATCAGGCTTGTCAGACTGATGGGGCGGTAGTTCCCAGGATCCAAGGTGGATCCCCCCTTGTGGAGTGGGATAACTGTAGCTCTGCATCACTCAGTGGGCATGAAGCCTGAGGTGAGACTTTGATTAAACATGACACTTAGTTGAGGTGCCAGTTCATTTTGTAGTTCATGTAATACACAGCCCAGGATATCATGGATGCTTTGGAGAGTGTGTTTTTTACCTGTGTGGTCACTATTACCAGAATTTGGCAATCTTCCAGTATTGAGATGGGCCATTCAGGGGGTAAGAGGGGGGGTAAAGTTGGCACTGAATTGATCTGCCAGGATATTGGCAATATCCTTGGGATCAGTATATTTAATGCCATTCTGTTGTAGCTCAGAGCAGATCGGAGCATTGCCATTTAGATTATTGACATAATTATAGAATGCCTTGTGGTTGTCTTTGGAATCTTTGGCAATTTTATTTTCATAACTAGCTTTGGAGGATTTTATGAAGGATCTCAGCTTCTTACTGAGGCTGGTAAGGGAGTTTTTTGCATCCTGGGATTTTCCTCTTTTCTGCAACAGTTTCTTCCGTTTGTTGTAAAGTTTGTTAATGGCAGGGGACACCAGAATGGCTTTCTTTTTTGGAGGAGAGCATCTTGGTTCTATTTGGGATGGCATGATTTATGCATAAGTGGATGTGCTCGTACAGTGCCTTAGTGTAGGATTCAGCACTCAAACTTTCAGTTCCCATCTGCACAGGTGTCATGAAGTTTGTCATTTCTGAATCGAGTAGCAAGAAGTTGGCTTTGGAGAAGTTATTTTATGGAGGTTTCCTTACTGGGGGTTGGGGGTGGGATGTAAATATTAATGGTGATTAGCTTATGGTCAGACCTGACCAATGAGGGGGTGACCATAGGTGTGGAGCATTGATTTCCCATGTTGGTAATGACCAGGTCTAGGATATTGGATATGCCTTAAACAATACAGGGTTTATACAGACAATTAACTTACTACTTATTTTAGATTTATTTCCTATGATAGTACATGCAAGAGTATTACTAACCTGCCTCACGTCGCAACCACTGCAGTCTACAGCCATGGGCTTCCTAATTCGCAGCCTGCTTACCTGCCACTGTGAAAGATATAAAAGGAATATTTAGCCATACCTATCCATAATATACATGAGCTGGCAAATATTAAACAAGTAGTGGACTGATACTTACACATGGCTGGGACATCCCCTGTCCTCCTAGCCTCTTGGATCCACTGATCCAAGAGATCTCCCTTTCTCTGCTTCAGGTCAGCATAGTAAGGCCTGACCTGCTCACCAGTTTGGGATATGCCAATGGCACTGGTGAGGTCACAGACGAGATGGTCCCAGGTTTCCACTTTTTATTGGTAACCCTGGTACTGGCCCTGCAGCAGTCTCTGGTCATGGTCTTTCACAAGGAGTCCTGCCATGACTCTGGACTCCTGGATGCCCCAACGCTGCTCCCAAAAGCGCACACCTGCTTACCTAAGTTTGGCATTGCTTAAAGGGGTATACCAGTGGGCAGACTGACTTAGCTGGCCTACACATTGCTTACATCTACTAAGCCGGGCTGTGCAATGCTTAGCATTGCTTTATATTTAATTTGCATTATATTTGCATTTGGCATTGATTTGTTATTCATTACATGTTATATATGTGTTTGGTATCCATGATTCATGTGCACATACACTGTATGGAGTCCTTGTGTTTATTAGGGGATTTCAACACTTTATTACAATGATACCTCACATCTGAGCTTAATGCAGTACTCCAGTTCACATATTTATGTCCTGTAGTAAGTTATACAATATAAAACTGTGTATAGATTCCTTTCACATGTTCAGTTTGTGTTTTCTGTAGTGAGGATCTGTTTGATGATACCGCAATCGAATGTACTACTGTGATGGCTTAGTGGTTAACTACTGTAGCAATAGTGTACAGGGTCCTGGGTTCAAGACCTGCAAAGGCTATTTACTTTTTTCTGGCCAGAACAACAGCTGATGCATATAGAGTGATTAAGGCACTTTTATGCAATTGTAAGTAAATTTGCGCAAAGATAAGCAATGCTAACCTCCAGTTAAATATGCTTACAGAGAGTTAGCTTCAATATTGCTTAACCTGTATGTGCATTGCTTACCCCCACGCAAATGGGCTTAAACTCCTTTACTACTGCTTAAATATGCTTACTCTTGCTTACTAGTGATTACTCCTGCTTACCACCGCACTAATTTAGACAGTAATGTCTAATGGTTCTTGGGAATGTGGTGGATTTGGAAACTGTATGGATTTATCATTGATTACACATGTTACCTTCCATTTGTATCCCTGATTCCTGTGTACATATACTGTATAGGGCACTTGTGATTATCTATAGACTTTACAACATTATGACAGTGACACCTCACATCTGCATTTAATGCAGTACTCCAGTTCACAAATATATGTTATGTCGTAGGTTATGCAACAAAATAAATTGATCATAAAGTGATTTGACATGCAAAATGGATTGTACTGGAGTGGGACTCCAACCGGGAATGATTGCTCGTAAGGTGAACGCTCTGCTCACTACACTGCTGCTGTACTGCTTCATTTGCATATATCTTGCTTTTTGTCCTCTTGTGCCATTTAAGCTGCATTAACCGTAGCTAAGCGATGGGCAAACCCGCGCAACTATGGTTAAATTTAATCTGTTTTATAAAAAAAAGCACTTCTTTATATTTAATGTTTTAACTATTGCTCTTGTAAACTTGGGGGGGATGTTGCTGGGGCTTTGCAAACACCTATGAGTGGTCTCACACATTCTTATTTATACTCTGCTGTTCTTCATTGCAGGGGCGTATATATTCTGAGAGCTCTGCTCTCAGTCATGCCTCCTGCACTCATACATGCTCCATGTCCATTTAGGAGCTCAGGCAGCCCACCTTCATTGATATGCATGGCTCGCTGCCATCCTGCTCCTAAACGGCTGCTTCCGTGCAGGACTAAGCTAGTCCTGCACGGATAGTGAGTCTGGGTGATAGAGTATCATCATTTATTTAATGTATGATTAATACTGGAAATCCCACAAAGTAAATGCCATTTTACAGTACAAACTTAGGGATAATTTAGAGTAACTAATCAGTCCTAGCAAAATGACTTTGAGAGGTTGTAGGAAACTAGAACACCTACAGAAGAAACAAACTTGATTAAAACTTCAAAACTTCCACTAGACAATAGCCAAATCAGCTTGTCTTTCTTTGCTGTCAGAATATGCACAATTACTGGGTATGGAGTAGAGATTTTTATTTTTTTATTTTTTGCTAGGACTAGAGATTTGTTTGAAGCAATCATTCAGTTTATGTCAATAGTGTCCAGATTTATTTCCACTGAACATTTTGTGAATGTACTGCATTATTATTTTTTTGTCTTTTACCGAAATGTCCATTATCTGGCTGAAAATACTTATTTCTTTTAGCTGAAAGATATGTTTAATCCTGTTTTATTTGCACCACACACACACACACACACACACACACACACACACACACACACACACACACACACACACACACACACACACACACTCACTCATTGATATTTGGCTTCAATAAAAATTAAGATCTTGTGTGTCCAGCAGGCAAATTATATAATCATTCAAAGATCGCCTACTCCCTATCTCCTTACCCACACACCAGCTGTACTACCAGCACATCCAGTTACTTTTCATCACAGCTGACAGCCTGATGTCCCTATTATGTATATGTACATTTTCAGCAATTAATATGTATATAGATGTAAATATCAATCAATAAGGGTGCAATAACTATACAAGGGTCTAGTTGAAGCCCTGAATCTTTTTGATCTATTATCATGTTATCTTTAGCTGTCAAACTCTTGAAGAAGGCTGCTACTTTTTAGCTTTAGCTTCATGACCACGTGGAAGTCTATGGCCCACTATCTGGCCATCAACATTGATTCACAAGTTTTCATGCCCTCCACCATGCCATAGTTACAGGGAACTTTGTTGTGGTAATTTCCATTGTATTTTACAAAGCTTCTGGCCTTGTAAACCATTCTACATTGATGAAACAACTCACACCTTAATTCCATCTCATTGAACTATTTCTCTGATAACCTGTACAGATGGCACTTTAAAGATTTCTTGACAAATTCTCTCCATATCTAATTCTGTCAGAGGTCCAACAATGCTCTGTTCCAGAACCATTGCTATTTACCATTTATATCGACTGTGTTGCTAAGCCCCACAGAACTAGGACTACCCTTCCATATGTTCATAGGTTCATAGTCCCATAGGATGTTACAAGGTGACAAGCCAGTTAAGCTTTTGTAAGCTTCAGCATTACAATCCCTCTGGTACGCCCAATGAGTTACTCATGAAGGATTGAGTTAACAAAAAGATTAATTTGTGGCTTCCCATCAATTTGTGTGATATTTGAAGATATTGTGGGATGTGTTTTTCTTTACAGAAACTGAGTTTGTTCCAAAGGTAGGCAATTCTTTGTGAGAGATATCTGTAGCACCAACAAATCCTAGTTTTGTTTGTAAAACAGATTTAGATTTTATAAATATGTCATAGATGAAGCAGGACTGAGTTGTTTACAGATTTATATGCCAATGGCATGCAGGTGACCATGTTATCTGAGAATTTGGCAGCTTACTAGATACCATCTGCACCTCTCTCAGTTCCACCCTATCTCAACTATATCAAGACCATGATATAAAAGTGCGCAATTGTTAAACAAAGAAAAAAAAACACACACACTATGGAGTTTGAAACTGATATGGACCTTAATGTGTATAGCCACTTGAAACCGTACAGGCCATGACATTGGCTCACTGAAACTGGTTCTATCCATAAATGTTTTGTGATCTGACTTGATCTAGCTGTTACCTCCTCCACACACATCCAGAATGTTAGAAACAAAATTACTTCACTGTTATATTTATTTAGCAGTAATAGTAGCCTCTTGACTGTCAAAGATAGCCGTGCCATTGGCAGAGTATTACTGCCCACCTTCAAGTACTCCTAACCCATCACTAGCCCCATTTCCTCCAAAGCCAACAGGAACTACAACATCTTCACAATCGCATCTGTCAATTTACTGTTGGAGTCAGTGTTTTGGATTCAGACAAGCCAAATGGTTCCAAATTGTCTTACAGTTACTTCTCTTGTTATCACTCCATTATATAAAAACCTTGTCATGGACCATTATAAGAACTTATTTTAGCATATTACTGTGAAACACTATTCATGACTTCTTCAGTTTTCCACTTTCAATAATCTTGCTCTTAACATCCACCAATTTTCACTCATTTATGCCTAAATAGCTTTCTCTCATTTAGGCACCACTACCTGGGACTTTCTTCCAGACATCCTTTGTCAGCATTCTACATTTTATTCTTTCTTCAGCCAAATGAAATTGATCCTATAGCATCAAAGACTATGTGTTCTAAGGACTCAAGAGTTAATCATAGATAAAGAAACATAACGGAGTTTGGAACTCATATGGACCATAACATGTCCATAGCCACTTGAGAATTTACAGCCCATGACACTAGTTCACTGAAACTGGTTCTATCCATAAACATTTTGTGATCTGACTTTTTAAAAGGTATGTTTATTAGCTGGCACTTTACTGTACAGAATTATGAGTGCAAACTGACAGCATGCGGACATATTTGATTTGTAACCTATTGTCATAAATATAAATTACTTCTTGTATCACCCTGAAGGACAGCTTTCTCAAACATATTGCTGAGTAGTACTATGAACTTACACTGTAAATATTTGTGTTAAATTGTATTTAGTACTTCTCTTTGTACATATCTCACCCCATATTTTCCCTTGGTAATTCCATCTTATCTTATTCACTCCACTGTATATTATGTACTCTTAATGTTTTACTGTAACTAGGACGTGACTGGAAAGGGACCCTTGCATTCTAGTTCACCTACATGTTACATAAGTTTAGATTTTTTCTTTTTTTTAATTTGCATATTATAATGTGTTTAGTTGCCCAGTAATGAGGTCTCCCATACAAAAGTCATCCTGATAATGTAAACTTAATTTCAAAAGTCATGTATTCATACCTCTCAACTGTACAGATTTTTGCAGAATGCCCAGATTTTTGTCACATATTTTGGGTCCTTTTTTTATAAAATTGTGGTTTTCTGGCAAATTAGTAGCAAATAATTAAACACTGAAGTTAGAAAATAATGACAGACATTTGAGTTTCAGACTTCATACCCTTCAGAAAATTCATGCTAATGCAAAACCTATTATTCTATCAACTTTCTAGGTTTGTAAGAGCAATATTTAAAATATGTCCCTATTTTTGGGCTTTTGTCCCACTTTCATTTACGTCTTTGTCCAGATTTCTTGTTCTGAGAGATTGAGAGGTATGCATGTACCATATTGTTGGTACACTGTACTTCCTGTAATCTTACCATACTGAAATAGGCTAGATCATATTGATGTAAAACAGTTCAAGAAAAGAAATTTTCTGTGAATATTGTATCCTCTCTAAATACAATCTACAAACCAAAAATGGATAAATTGGCACTCACAGTAAGGGACTGCTTCCTTTTCCTCTCTTTACTTAGCATAGCTTGGGAGGTCAGTGAATACTATGCAGAAATGGAAAGCTTCCAGTTATGCAGTACTATTGTATAACAGTCAAATTATGTCACTTAGTTAGTTTCCCATTAATGATAATTTAGGATACTTGAAAGCAATTGCAACTCTTAAATACTGGAAGCAGCAGGAGCACGTTACATTTCTGCATAAATCATTATGTTTTTATGCAAACATTTTAGGCAAGCACCAGTTTGCTCTGCAACTAACAAACTAAGATTTGAATTACAGCCAAGCAAACAACTTTCAGGCTGCCGTCTGTAAAGGAACAGCTAGGGATGCATGTCATGCTTTCATATCCAAGCTGCTGCAGGATTCGCAGCATGAAATTAAATGTCATACTCTAATCAAGTCTTATATATATATATATATATATATATATATATATATATATGTTTTTGTGGTCATGGGTTTGAATCCCTATAGCACTACTTTGCAACATTGAGCAAGTTATTTACCCAGACAACTGCTGATCTGCCACTGAACATAGGCCATTGTGCTTAGGAGTTTATCTTGTGTAGAAATGAACTGCATTATGAAAAACAGCAGCTGTTAACATCAACAGCTGTATTTAAAAAAAAATCTTTCTTATTGCAACTTAACAGCAATGAGCAACTACAGATGAGCAAACCTAGTGTTACAGATATTAAAAAGGTTTCTACTTTACCTATGAAAAAGACTGTACTCTCTCTTATCTCTCCAGTACCTGTGATGATGCTACTATGAAACTCAAAGCCAAGTAGGTAGTACATTAAAATATTCTCAAAGGCACCATAAAATGACTTATTGGTAATTATAAAACAGTAAGGTTACTCACATATAGTCTAATCAAAGATGTGTTTAAGACTTCTAGCTTGCTTGCACTTGTACACTGTGGTAGATGTCACATGTTCCAGTTGCACTGTGTATTACATTTCATTCATAAAAATCATTCTTCATTCTTACTTAGTGATTTTGTAAATGCTGCTACAATGTTATCTCTGTCTACATACATATTATACCTTTCTGTTATGAATATGTTTGCCTCTTTGTCTGTTATGCATTTTGTATCATAAGCAGTTACTATCATGTAGCCCAGAAGATCATTGAAGAGCCTCACTCAGTTTCCTCAGGGCCGTTACTCATTAAGTGATTTGCTCAAATTAGGCAAATGGAAACTGAGGAAATCAAACAGTGAACTAGTAGGAGCAACTCATTAATATCTTATAATCTTAATCCTCTGCACTAACTGCAAAACAAAATATGGGCATTTCTAATAACTGTAGCAGCACTTGAACATAT
The DNA here is from genome assembly GCF_019279795.1 of Protopterus annectens. Classification (NCBI taxonomy): domain Eukaryota; kingdom Metazoa; phylum Chordata; order Ceratodontiformes; family Protopteridae; genus Protopterus; species Protopterus annectens. The sequence goes on from NC_056731.1 coordinate 1,340,663,709, forward strand.
CTCTTCTGAAGTCAGACCTCTTATCCATTAGGTCTGTCCCCAAAATGTATCTACTCAACATGACTAAGAACAGAATCCACAATGTTATTATCCTCTAGGAGAAAAGGTGAGTATGCTACCTTCTGAGCCACTGGCACAATCTAAATAGAAGACGTACTGTGACAGCATCTAACACAAAACCTTCAGACTGTGAGACACATGGTATCTGATGCTCTAACAAGGCTTTTATTATGAGACTGACATACTGCCTTCTGATCTGACAAATCTGATGAAGTAAGATGTTTGTAATCTTTCTGTGTCATCTGGTATCTTATATGTTTTACTTAAGTATCTTTATGATTACAGAAGTAAATTAAAATATTTTTATGCCATGAGGTTTGTGTGTGTGTGTGTGTGTGTGTGTGTGTGTGTGTGTGTGTGTGTGTGTGTGTGTGTCTGTGTGTGTGCGCACATTACATTTTGGTCCAATAGAATTATGCACCTTTTTTGCCTTCTTTGAATGAAAGGGAGTTTGTATATACATGTTATTCCCAGCTGATGTCAGGGAGTTTGTATATACATGTTATTCCCAGCTGATGTTTATCTATAGATCCATTTATCTTTGTTCTTTAACAAACATGTCTTGTTCATATTGGTTTCTTTGCCTAAATATACGCCATTCTTTCTTTTCATGCAGGTGTGTATGTTTTGTTGTGTTTTCATCTGCAGTTTTTCATTGTTACTGTAAAGCTAAATATTTGCAGTTGACCCCCCCCACTTGCACAGACACACCAACACTCACAAGCGTGCACGCGCACACACACACACACACACACACACACACACACACACACACACACACACACACTTACAGTGGTCTATAAAAATCCTTGCAGTGATGCCAGAAGAAATTCTTAACTCACTGAGTTCCAGACTCCTTCCTTTTTTGTAATATTTCAAAGCAATCATTTATTGCATACTTAATAATTTAGTCTTATTTTGGAAAACTGGTTTGGAAAATCTGAGATCCTCATGTCATAATCAACATTCTGATGGAGAAAATGAATATACAGGGATAGCATGGTAAAAAATAAAACAAAAAAATGTTTAATTCAGAACATAATCTATGCAAGGAGACTAAATTCATTTAATGGAGCCACTGTCCTTTTCCCCTCACTAGCCACAGCTCTTAACTCATTCCCTCCAGTAGAGCTCTTTGGTGTGTATACCTTTAACTCACAGTGGGTGTGGATTCAGCCTTTAAAAATGATGTTATCACCTTACAGTTCTAACCAATACTAATTGACAGAGGTCATATAGCAATTCAGTTATGTTTGCCATAATGTATGCTTCAAGATAAAATATTCTGATACCCTGTATGTAACATGGTTTTGTAATCATTAATGCAAATATGAACAGACAATATTTGACGCCTAGATGTGCAATAGGAGGTAACTGCAGAAACACCTGGAGACATCACTTGGCTGTAATGAGTTAAAGAGAAGTGGTCAACAAGAGGGAAGCTAAATAAAACTTAAAAAAATGCATAAATAAAAATAATAGAGCTAACATAATTAACTGCAGTGGCAGTTACAAGCACCTGTAATTTCCTTTCTCCTCATTAAATGTGTTTTTGGGATGCCTAGGTTAGCAAACAAGAAAAAAAAATCAAAACATAGGGAGCAAGTAATTGCCGCAGCAGCAGTTACAAGGGCTTGTTTGTATGTGAGTTTGTATGAATATGTTTGTGTGTTCATTTTTACAAGCATGCATATGTGTTTGAGTTCAAAGGGCTTGGGCCACAACCTATGGTACGCAGCTAAAATACATTATGCTGGCCATTGTTTATGGGTTAAATCATTTATTTGATCATGATCAGATACCTGAGCTCTCCATAGTTAACAAAGTGGATATATCTGTGAGTCAGGAGAGTTGCAATGTTTTGCACTGCATGTGCCTAGCAGCAATGACTTAAATATGTAGGCATGTATTCATTCATTTGATCATAATAAGACACCTGACATGCAGACTCAATAAAGTAGCTGTAATTGCTGGGCACACGTGTGTGAGTGTGTGCATGTGTATTTTTACACATGCACACATATACACATATGTGTGTGTCTGTGTCTGTATGAGTGTGTGTGTGTGTGTGTGTGTGTGTGTGTGTGTGTGTGTGTGTGTGTGTGTGTGTGTGTGTGTGTGTGTGTGTGTGTGTGTGTAGACATCTTTAAATATTTACATAGCTTACATTTTGGATAAGTACTTCCTTCAACAACAATATATATATATATATATATATATATATATATATATATATATAAGGGTCCCCTTTAGAAACCCAAAATCCCACTTACCCAAAACCCAAAACCCAAAAGACCAAGATGAAAATCCCCAAATCCAGGAAGACTGACCGTTCGGAACACCGACAAATCACTAACGGTAAGTAACAATTTGGCCAGCATGCTGACCTTTGCCTCTTATCTTAGTGTGATCTTGAAATTGGTATATTTAGTTAGGGGGGTGTGGGGAGTGAAGTCCCCCACATGGGTGGGTGTTTTTGTGCTACGGTGTTAGTGTGTTTGTGGGTTGGGTGATTGGTTACTTACCGTTAGTGTTTTGTCGGTGTTCTGGGCAGTCGGTCTTCCTGTCAGATATTTCATCTCGGTCTTTTGGATTTTGGGGAAGTGGGATTTTGGATTTCCAAAGGGGATCCATAAATATAAATATATATAAACAAATACAAAACAATGTAACAGATAGCCCATTTTCTAAGCACAATAATGGCCTCCATGAGGGATGTTATGTGTAAATAATGGACCTCCCATGTGTGTGAGTGTGTGAGAGGGCACCTCCTGTAGTTTCAGTCCTCAAAATTCCACGAGTGGTACATTATTGCCCCTGTATTATCCATTTTGTCTATCATTATTGCTTTCTTAAATGTCAGTAAATTGTACACACAATGAAATTCTCACAGGATGCCACAGTAAGTAAACTTTAACCATTCTTTTAATGTTAATGTGAAAGAGAAATGGGCTTCAAATTACTAAGGTGCAGGAAGTGAAACTGATTTTCTGACAATCTGATAAACTGAACATGAAATTGTTATGTTAAGGATGTGTTTGTGTCCTCATTTTTACAAAGAGCATATTGTCACAGCCAATTATTATACATAAATTTAAATTAATACTTATTTCAAACTGCTATAAAGCTTATGCATTGCATTCAGAGAAATTTACAGCATGTTATTCACTTGTTCATAGTTTCATAGGTATGTACTAGGCTAGCTGTCTTTGTGGGCCATTTTAAGCCTAGCCAGTTTCCCTTTTTGTGCTTGAAATAACCTATCCCATTTGGTTATAGATTGGCCTTACTCATCTGATCATTATACATTATCCCTAATAAGAATAAATAGAATCATACCATAGATAATTTGAGGGGACCCATGCATGGGATAAAGAATTTAGGAACTGATTCTGTTGATTAGTGCTATAGAGGGCAGTCCTGGGATAAATTATCTGTTTCCTACCCATAGATCTAAATTGCACTTGAAAATGGACAGGAACAAATTTTGTTTTATGTGGATGGGGGGTCCATTTCACAGTAGCAGTATCCTCTGCTAAATATACCTGTCCCTCTAAACCATTCTGTTGATGTTGAAGAAGAGGTTTAGATCCATAGACAGAGTATTTCTGATGCCATTTGACTTGCTAATGTGTAGTAAATCCATCAGTAATGGGTCGAAGGATGCCTTGTTTCCCAGATACAGGTAATCTGTTAGCAGTCTGTAGGATACTGAGGGGGTTGACAAGGGTTTGAGTCCATCCATGCAGGACATGTTGTTTAGACCTTGTATCCTTTAGGTAAGGTATTTGTGTGGTTGTTCCAGTTGTTTCATGTGTCTGAACAGATACATGCCAAAGGAGGCACTATATTCAATGACTGGTCTAATGAGGGCTGAGTCCCAGCACAGAACCTTGGAGGACTCAACTGGTGACTGGTCTCTCTGTGGAGGCAACTTCCTCTGTTTTTGAAGATCTGTGTGACAGTTGGCAATCCAGTGAATCTCTCTCTCTCTCTCTCTCTCTCTATATATATATATATATATATATATATATATATATATATATATATATACACACACACACACACACACATATGTGTATATATATATATATATATATATATATATATATATATATATATATATATATATAGATATAGATATAGATATATACACACACATATATATATATTCACTACATAGGATAATAGAATAATAATTCCATAGTTCTGCTTTAGTTAACACTTATTGTTGCAAAACAGAGCTTTAGAGCACTGAAATACTAGCTGCAATCTGTGACCCTGCATTAATGGAAATGCTGCACATTCATGTATTTAGTACAAATGTTCTTTATACTTTAGATCCTCATTTGAAAATAGAAGTATCAGGAGCCTCCAACTCATACTGCTTTATATTTTACAAATGAAAGCGTTTTTATTTCTCACTGTCCTAGCATGAAAAAGTTTGCCTGCCTATACTGTAGCTATTTAATTTGTTAAGAAGTTCTTATAGTCTTGTTACCTTATTGGCCCAAGTCTTAGCTGCAAATGATCTGTCAACCAATCCACCTACCCTGTTATCAAATGTAATAAATAAGTAAATAAAATGTTGGAGCAAAAAATAATGTTGTATATGCACTTTCTGTTTTTACAATACAACCTGCTTTTAATGATGTTCTTAAATCATTCACTTTTTGTTGACTAGGTCCAGCAGCTTCCCTCTAAATGTAGTGGTTTTGCGGATGACTTGATGTTAATTTTGTGTAATGCTTCATGCTGCAGTCAAGCTTTTATTGATAAGTCTTTATGGTTAGAATGAACACTGGACTATGAACTCAACCTAAAGAAAGGGAAAGGTTTGCATCTATCTCCCCAGGTATATCAGCTGAGATCTCAAATAGTTTGTTATTTTAGATTTTACATTTCTGCTTACCCTAGCAATTCATCTCATGCTACCTGTAAGCAAACAATAAAACTTTGGTAGTAAAACTATCAGTTTGGAAGTCATTCCCCAGGATTCAAGTAGCTTGGCACAAGACCGGTTTTAGACTTGCGCCGAGCGTCCTCACTACAGATGGCGCAGCAGCACCATATGAATATGTATGAGGGCACGCTGCCGCACCCTCGAAGTGCACAGGAAATGTGTGCAAGTGCAGGGGGCATGTACAAGTGCTCTACAGAGGCGTAAACATGCCCCGACACTTGCAAAACCTACTATGCCTACTAGTAGAGCCCGCCCCTAATAGTAAGTCAGTAATTCAGTGTTCGTGGATACTGAAATGTATGCTAAGCATTCAAGAGTGTCCACAAACAGAGAAATAAAATTGAAGTAGTAAACACACAAGCACGTAGTGGAATGTTGAGCCCCATCCCTAGAACTTTCACAATTAGATTCCCTGTCCCTGTGTTCCTATTATACATTCGAATTGCTGCAATATCGAAGATGTAAGCAAAGCACAGCATGTCAGGGCATCGCTGCCCTCTGCTGAGCGTAGCTTACAATCATCATCATTCAAATAGAGAAAAACATGCAGAATCAATGTAAGTCTTAACAGTGTAGTGTTTAGAGCATCCACCTAACAAACAGGCATTCATGGTTTGAGCTCAACAATAACACATATCATTTGCCATGTGGAATGAATGTCGTTTTGCCGTAAAACCGACATAAGAGTATTGCATGAGATATTTAACTTAAATATCATTCAAAGTGGCACTGTCATAATGAATAAGGTACTAGTAAGCAGATGTAAATACAAACAAGCAGCAGTAAACACATATAAGTACCAGCAAGCAAGTCTGAGTGCGCTTGTGCGGGTCTAAGCAGTGCCCAGCATAGGAAATGTATATAAGTATATACAGATATATAATATATATATATATATATATATATATATATATATATATATATATATATATATATATATATATATATATATGAATATGAAGAAAGAACGACATAACAATAAAGCATACAAAAGGAATGAGAAGGGAATCAACAGCAACCCCAGTTTTATATAGCGCTGTCAGTGTATGTCATATCCAGCTGGGCAGGAATGAGCAAAGCACTGCTACTCACACCAGAGGCAGGATATTACCAGTGGGAGTAACATTGTTGATTTGCTAAGTCTACTTTACACATAGAGGGTAGTCCCTGGTGGGATTACCCAAAAATTGATAGGATAATTGGCAATCTGACCATTACACAAGCAAGGGCAGGTATGTTCAAGGACTAAATGGTGGGAGAGCCTGAGAATACATGAGTTGGGACAACATATGCGTAGGGCCTCTAATGCTCGGGAGAGGGCAATGTGTGGAGGTGTGTCATGGCTGCAATAACAAGTGGACAATGGATGGTATGCATGTATTTTGAACACGGGTGGGGTGGAGGAACTATGAGTATGAAGTTCTTGGAGCCAGGCGTGCCAGGGTTGGATGGGCTGGTTCTAACTGGACTGCCCTGTGGAGGTCAGCAAGATCATTATAAGTATATATGCATACACACATGTAGACATCAATATGTAGAAGTACATTCTCTGTAACACATTCATTTCATTGCAGACATAAATAACATGAATGTGCCCTTACAAACCTCACAGTAGATAGAATAATAGGTTGTGCAGAAGAGGGACGGGACGAAACTGCTAAAATGCAGAAGTGTGTACAATGTCCGAAGTCAGTGCTGTGCTGAAAATAATCAAATGTGAGGACTTTCCCACACATGGAATCATTCCTGTGAGCTGCATGCTATGGCAACATCAATTACTAAACCGGTCTATTTATAAAAGAAATACACCGAACACGTGCATAATTAGGCTCTCATGTGTAAAGTGTGCGTTACCACATAGTCATACTTATTAATGTATTGTAGTGTCATGTTAATGGGAGTAAGGATGTAATGAAGTATAAAGTCTAATCTTGACATAAGCACATACGTGTCCCATGTGGGACAACCCAAACATTGCGATTAGTATTCTTTTGGTTGCTCATGTCACCAATGTTTGTGGACTAAATGTTAGCGAGTTCTGAGGATACATGGAGTGAGTCAACCAATGGGATGGGTCTATAGGAGTATGGAGTGGCCAAAGTGTAGTGGTGTGGATACACCACAAATCCGACTGGAGAATGGATGACTGCAGTGTTAGAGAGGCATTGGGATGGGTGTTTGGAAAACCAGGAGCCATGGGTATATGGATATATATGCAAATGGAGCAGCACAGCAATAGTGCATTGGTTAGAGCAACCACCTAAGGAACAGACATTCCAGTACCAAATCCCTCTGTATCACATACCATTTACCATCGATTATCTGTACATGAACATATTGCAACATCTGTCCACTGTATAACCTGCAAAATATCAATTAAAAGTTAACTGGAGTGAAGTGTCAGTGTCATAATGAATAAGGCACTAGTAAGCAGGTCAAGCATATATAAACACCAGTAAACATGTGTAAGTGCGTTTGTGTGGGGTATATATTGCTTTACAGATACACATACATATATGTATATATATATATATATATATATATATATATATATATATATATATATATATATATACACACACACACATACATATATATATATATATATATATATATATATATATATATATACACACACATACATATATATATATATATATATGTGTGTGTGTGTGTGTGTGTGTGTGTGTGTGTGTGTGTGTAGATATACACAGATATGCAGCTATGATAGGAAACAGCACACAAGAATGACATATGTTCACAGGCTATGCCAATGGAAGTGAGGAGCCCAAGCAAGAAACATGAAACACGTAGCATGACCTTCCAACCTCTCCCAGCCGGATACAGGAAACATACACACAAACAATGTAAAGAGTCCACTGCTCCACAGACCACAGGCAGGATACAACCGGGGAGGGGGGTGCACAGTGCACCTGTGAATGCTAATCTTGGAAGACAGACAGGAGCGTCCCTTGTGGGACACCCCAAAAATTGCCAAGACCAAAAGAAGGTGATAGACCGAACATTCTGGCTGGGGTGTATACATACTCGGAATACAAGGGTGGAAAACCCTGATGACCCATGGGCCGAGACAATTGTATGAAATGGGTCCCATGAAGTGGAGAGTGGGCAGCGTGTAGTGGTGTGTCCAGAGCAGACCAGGACCCAGCGTAAGGATCGGTGCTGTTGAGGATGTGCGGGTAGTAGCTACTTATGGCTCTACGTGTGCAGGTGTTGGCTGATGTGGGCCTATATGGACAGCCCTAGGGATGTAAGTGAATATGTTCATTGGGCAGAGGCATCGCCCAATGAGCAGCCACACCCACTACGAGTACCACTGCAGCAAAGTGTAATCTATATGGCAAGGAACGGAATAACCAGATGTAGACATATATATGTAGAGGCATGTGTGTTTATCTACCCATAGCAACATAGAGATAAGCCTCTCCCTCTCCGTAGTTCAAATGTATACATACAGAGACAGAATGCAGATACATACCCACATATAAATATATACATATGCAGACACCCATAGACCCATATGTTGTGATATATATATATATATATATATATATATATATATATATATATATATATATATATATATATATATATATATATATATATATATATATATATATATACAGCAAAATATAAATATACATGTATGCTTACATATACAGAAATATCTGTATATAGTAATGTAAATAGATATATATATATGTGACTGTAAATATACACATGGATATAGCTAGGATATAATACAGCAGTTACAAGTAACATATGTTCACAGGCCATGCATATGGGAGTGAGGGGTCCAATACACAAACGTGTAACACATAGCATCAACCCCCCACCCCCCACCCCAGGCTAGGCCAGTGAGATATACAGACACACAATAAAGGTAAACACACCACTGCTTCCCAGATCACCAGCAGGATACTACCAGTGGGAGAGACCTGCCAAGTCTAATCTTGAAACATAGACACCGATGTCCTTTGTGGGACACCAAAAATTAATGATCAGAGGCAGTCCTGGTAATGACTTATCAAACCAGGCTGTAGATGTACATGGACCAGTAGGTTGTGCAAGCCTGATAACCCATGGGTCGACACAACATACAACATGTGTCCCGACACGGGGAGACCGGGCAGTGTGTAGTGGTGTGTTTATACCCCACCTGCACCCACAGTAAGGATGAGTGCTGTAGAGGAGTGGCAGCTGGGGGAACTATGGGTATGCAATTATGGGTCTAGACATGCAGGTGTTGGCTGTCGCAGTTGTTTTAGGACTGCCCTGGGGATGTAAGTAATAGTCCGAAATGGGCATAGCTGACACCCATACCTCTCAACCCCTAAGAGCACATCCACTGGACAGGACATAAACCATTGGGGGAACAAATGGGGACCTCTGAACTGTCCCCGACTTCCAGAGACATCCCTGATTTAGACTCAGTTTCTAAGTCTGTCCCACTTAATACCTCCTAAAACTAGTGACATTTGGAGGAAAGGTGGTGAATTATACGTAATGAATAACAACAATTAAGAGTTATAAACATCATTTACCTCAGAAAATTTGTATGAATTCATATGCCCTGAGTCTGTCAATGTGTCAGGTTAATAGCACCAATAATTTAAATGTGTCCCTGATGTTGTTATGCCATGCCCCTGATTCAGTTTGTATTCTTCCCCAGTCGTATGAGAGGTCTGATAGGGACAGAAAGCACATATTCCACTGACACCCTTAGAAAGATGATAGAATATTAGGTATGCAGTAACATGACTTGGCTAAAGGATGTGGGTTCCAAAACCCAATTACTTGTTTGTATTGAAGAGTGTCAGTTCCCATGTATTAGCCAGACGGGTACAGATTGTAAGAGGAACACTCCAATAATATGAATCAAACTCTGGACAGGCCGCAGATTCTGTACAGTCGAATGACATGCTGTCACCTAATGGGCAGCCATTCCCGATACTGTAGGCATGTAATCCAATGTAATAGGCATCACAAGGTAATATCGTAGTGTCAGAAAAATATGTATTAATGTGTGTATTAGTAATATGCTTAGTGCATTTAGAGCTTGAAAAGGGTTAACACATTTATTCTATTTCATACTGCATAAATCTGTACAAACTGCAGATGCTTTCCGACCTTGTATTGTCAGCTAAAATCTTTGCTTATGCTTGGAAATTTACTGAGAAGCAGATGATTTCTGCTTTTGTTAGGAAAATAATGAATAGAACAATACTACTTGTAAAAATGTTATGAGGCTTAGACAAGGAGTTCCGCTTGTGCTGTGAGAAAATACACAGCTGTAGAAGCTATATTAGAACAGACTGCTTGAAAATATGAACTGTAATCAGCATTTGCTTATGCCTGAGTTAGAAAAGTACCTTGAAATGTAACACATGTATTAGAATTGTACAATAGGGGCCTGTAACGGGCTGGTGCCCACCAAGGCCAGGTTGTTTTTCTCAAAAAGTTTCTCACAGATCTAGTCATGTCAGCAGAAAATCTGAGTAACATCTGCTGTAGAACAATACTGAAAGCTGTGTTTGATTATGTCAGCTATAGAAGGCCATGTCTTGTAAAACAGTATAAGAATAGCATACTTCCTGTTAGTAGTTAGGCAAAATCTTGTATTTGCATGTTTTTGTCTCCTTGCTGCAAGTTATTAAAAGTGCCTTAACTGAACCTTACGTGTATTGGTCTTTGAAGTTTTTTTTCCTTTGACAGATTGGTCCTTCGGACCGGAAACCCTCACTTTGCCTCGGATCAGACAGGCCAGGTGGCTTGAAACCGTATGGGGAAGAAACCACATCAGTTCTTCTTATTTGAAAAGTCCTCCGACTGAATTATCATACAAAAGAGGCCAGCCACTTTCTGATCTGCGACTGAAGGGCTGGTTTACTCGAACCAGGTGATCAATCACGAAGGCTCAGGTAAGGTGAATCTACCTTTTTTTTTCTGTTTTAGATCAGGGGCTAGATTTGTATTGTTTTGTTAAGACTTTGTTTATACAAGTCAGGGACAAAAAGATTACTGTCTTGTCATAGATCAGGGAAACAGATCAGGTAGGCAGTCATTCTGAAGAGACTATAACAAAATCTGTGGTACCACGTTAAAAATAAGGAGTTATGTAATGATTAAAAGGGTAAAACAAAACGGGTAATAATTGCACAAAAAGACCCCAAAATCCCCCGTTAACTGAAGACGCGAAATACATGCAGTCACAGCGTGCTGATAATATTAAATACTACTCAAAATGGGTTAATAAGTATGAATTTGATGGTAAATTAGAAAAATCCTCACTTGTCAAACTTGTCAAACAGCTTAAAATTGATTCTAAAGGTCGGGTAAGCAACGTCAATTAGGAATTCCTCAGGAACACAGGTGGATTGAGGAAGTAAACCGAAGGGAACAAAAGAATAATAATTCAAAAGCAATGTTTTTAGATAAGGAGGATAATAACTTAGTAATAGCATCAGCCCCTTCACCTCCCTTACCAGAATATGAAGCAAGTGAACAAGTTAGTCCACCCCCGCAATATCCTGCTGTCACTGTAAATAGAGACACTACAAAAGCAAAACCGTTTATTAGAGATCCCGTCGAGACCAGGTCTCAAACATGGGCAGGTAACTCAAAAGGGGACATTGAGTTATATGAAATGGGTAGGAATTCACGATCCATGAGTGAAGAAGAAATATGCCCACTTATAGAAGTGCCTAATCCTCAGGCAGGACAAGAAGGTCAGGACCCAACTATTCTAGTGTATAGACCCTGGACTCTGGAGGACATCTGGAAGGCCACTGAGGGAATTCCCCATCCAAAAGTTAATTTTAGAAAGTTTTTGGAAGATTTGCAAGGAATGAGGCTAAGTTATAATTTAAACAGAGAAGAGGTAGAAAAAGTAGTCAGACAAATTGTGGGACCAGATTGGCACATGATTAGTGGCGACTGGAATCCCCGTGATGCTGTGATCAGGCCCCTCCCACATAGCAGCGCAGCGCTAGACAACAGAGTGAAAGGTCTTACAGACTGAATCTCTGAGAAATGGAAGCCTAGGGCAGACTGGACTTGCATTAATCAATGCATCCAACAAGAAGGCGAGACTGTTGACAGATATTATGCCAGACTGTTAGAATGTTTTAATAACCACTGTGGAATGCAGGTTCCTGAAGATCAGACATATAATTCCCCATATGAGCAGCAGTTAAATAATGCATTTTTGAAAGGCAGTATTGCACCCATAAGCGGTTTTATTACAAAGCACATGGTAGATCATCGTACAAGTAGGTTACAGTCATTGCTTGAATATGCTAGGCATGCTGAAAGGCATTTTAATAGCAAAAAGAAAAAGAAAGCCCAAGTATTTTCTGTAGAAGATGGAGCAGAAGTTTATGTAGTACAGTCTGGGAAAAAGGGCAAGAGAAATGCTCAGGGAAACAAACAATCTGGTCCGCGATCAGAGGACTTTGAAGGGCGAAAGAAAAGGGGTGAATGCTTTAAATGCGGTAAAAAGGGACACTTGGCAAGGGATTGCAAGAAAAACAAGAAGGCAACCATGGAAGACAAGGAGGGTGAGGACTGACTATATGATAGTCAGGAATCACTAGAAGGGGATAGCAGAGAAATGACAAATGAGAATGTGATAGAGGGAGTAGAGAATGTGACAGAAGAAACAGAGGAAGTGCAGGAAGTCACGGATAGTGAAGAAAATGAAATATTGGATTTAGCTTTATTGAGCTTAGGGCTCTATTTAGCAGACACGAAACCAGAAGTTACACTCCTGGTAGAAGGGAGGGAAGTCAGATTCTTGTGTGACTCAGGGGCATCACGGACCCTGATACATCCCTCCAAACTGCCAGAGAACTCAGAGTCACCTGATTACATACTAGTGAAAGCAGCTAATGGACAGCTGTATCAGGAGCCCCTCTCCCATAATATTGCAATAACTGATCCTGTTTCAGGATTGACCCAGAAAAGCAAAATTGTTGTTTCTGCAAAATGCCCAGTAAACCTCTTGGGCAGAGGCCTTATGCAGCTATTCGGTATAGCAGTAGTTCCAACTATGCAGGGTATGGAAGCACAGCGACAAATTGATACCTTTGCAGTGCAATTGGAGGGTGAAATGTTTTATTGGTACAGCCAGGACTTGGTTACGACTGGTCCAGGGGCAGTGACCGAAGAATTGATGAACATAGCCATCAGCAAGTTCCCCTCCCTGGGCATTGATAAACAACATTTGTTGCACTGTACTCTGTATTATTGTAACACACCAGGACCTGATAAGGAATATGAGCAAGAATTATTTAGACATCGTGCAAACAGATTCATATTACGTAATCTGTACTGGGACACAGAAGGGAACAGTGTAGCCAGCTGTTCATTGCCCCAGGAGTTCTTTGCACTTTATAAATCTAATCGATTACCACATGTTAGCATAACTAAGGACAAAAATGTGAAATGGGTAGACTTAGGAGAAAAAGTCACGAGATGGGAAAAACAGACAGAGTTAGAACTGTCAGAACAGGGAATACAAATGCAGAAGTTGAATTGGATAACTCAGACCCACCCAGCTGTACACTTGCAGTCTAGCAAGGACAGCTGATTAGCACTCCTATTAAAGGAGGAAGATAATGCCTTACAGAATATACCAGAAATTCTTTGGTCAACAGGAAAGTCAGATGTAGGACTTATTAGTACAGCGGGACCAGTTACTATTATGCCAAAGTCAGCATTTAGACCACAAAAAAGACAGTATCCCTTAAGAAAAGATGCAGAGGTAGGAATCAAACCTATTATAGCAGCTGTACTTAAGGAAGGGGTGCTGGTGGAATCTCCTGATTCACCATGTAACACACCCTTATTTCCTTTTAAGAAAGCGAATGGAGAGTGGCATATGGTCCAAGATTTAAAAGCTGTAAATGACGCAGTAATACCAAGGGCACCTACGGTGCCAGACCCACACACTCTGTTGAATGATTTAAAACCTCAACAGAAATATTTTTCTGTGGTAGACATCAGCAATGCATTCTTTTCGATACTGATACACCCTGACAGCCAGTATTGGTTTGCATTCACATTTCCGGGGAAAAGGTATACATATACGCAACTACCACAGGGATATTGTGAAAGTCCGACAATATTCTTGTAAGAAATGGCACGTAACTTGGTGGGATTTACCCCACCAAGAGGTAGTCAGATTTTGCTTTATGTTGATGATATCCTGCTGGCGGCCCCCACCCAGCAAGATTGTAAAGAAGATGCCATAGCACTATTACAATTTTTAGCCACTGAAGGACATAAAGTAAACAAAAATAAACTGCAGCTTTGGAAAAAACAAGTTAAATACCTAGGATATGTAATATCCAAGGAGGGTAGGGCATTAGATGAGGACAGAAAAGTAGCGATTTTGCAAGCACCAAAACCCACTACCAAGAAGGAAATGATGTCCTTCCTGGGTACGGCTAATTTTTGTCGGAGCTGGATTCCAAACTATGCCTTGGAATCTGCACCGCTGACTAACCTGATCTATAAGAAGCCTATGGCAGCACAGGATTTGTTACAATGGACACCAGAAGCAGAATTTGCTTTCTGCAAACTGAAACAGTTAATAGCATCCTCATTAGTTTTGGGATTACCAAACTATCATAAACGTTTTTTCGAAACTGTAGATTGTAAGCAAGGTTATATGACATCAGTGTTAACACAGCAGCATGGGGGCAAGCAACGCCCTATCGCTTATTATTCATCACAACTGGACCCAGTGGCACGGTCTTTACCTCACTGTGTACAAGCAGTAGTTACAGCTGCAATGGCAGTACAGGCTTCGGCCTCAGTAGTTTTGTTCCACCCTCTCACATGGAGAATGCCTCATGCAGTCGCAATTATTTTACTGCAAGAGAAGGTAACATATCTTTCCCCTGCTAGGCATCTTTCCTGTATGACTATATTGTTGAGCCAACCTCATATGACAATTGAATGATGTATGACTTTGAACCCTTCTACCTTGCTCCCAACCCCTGCAGATGGCACACCACACAGCTGCCTGCAGGTAATTGAGCAAAAGACACTGCCTAGAAAAGATCTTACGATTGTTCCCTTGGATGATGCCGAGGTGACATACTACGTGGATGGCTTGTGCAAAAGGGGTCTTGCAGGACAGAACCTAGTAGGATATGCAGTAGTTTCTGATACTGACATTATAGAAGCGAAATTTTTACCACATAATTTATCTGCACAAGCAGCAGAATTGATTGCCTTGACACGGGCATGTACCTTAGCAAAGGGTAAATGTGTGAACATTTTTACTGATAGCCAGTACGCTTTTTCTACTGTGCATGTTTTTGCGCAACAGTGGAAAAATCGAGGAATGATAACATCTACTGGCAAACCAATCAATCATGCCCAGCTTATTTTAAATCTTTTAGAGTCTATTCAGTTACCTCAGAAAGTAGCTATTTGTAAATGCACAGCTCATGCCAAGCAATAGGACAGGATTTCAAAAGGTAATGCGAGAGCTGATACAGCTGCAAAGCAGGCAGCTTCAGAAATATTTCTTTTGAATGAGGAATTACAAACCTCTGAGATTTTAGACTTCGAAATGTTAAAGACAATGCAGACACTTACTACCCAAGCTGAAAAACAAAGATGGGTAAAACGAAGAGCAATTCCCGAAAAGAGGCTCTACATCTCTAAAGAAGGGAAACCGATATTGCTGCCTAATTTGTTTAGATAGGCAGCTTTGTTGAGCCATGGGCAGTGCCATGTCTCAACAGGGGGGATGGTACAGCTGGTGAACCAAGTGTTCACGACATACGGATTCTTAAACTACTCTAAAAAATTTTGTTCGATGTGTCACGTTTGTAATAAACATCATGCACAAGGGGCATTAAAGCCCAAGCAAGGGAGTTTCCCTACACCACCATATCCATTTCATACTATCTGTATGGATTTTATAGAATTGAACAAATGTGAAAATAAGAAGTATTGTCTTGTCATTGTAGATATGTTTTCCAGATTGGTGGAAGCCTTTCTGACTAAAAATCCAGATGTGGCAACGGTGGCAAAAGTTCTCATTAAAGAAATCATCCCTAGATTCGGCATTCCGGAAAGGATCTACAGTGACATGGGCACACACTTCGTAAACCAGACCATACAACAGTTAAGTAAACATTTTGGTATTTCTTTAAAAAATCATTGTGCGTATCACCCACAATCTGCAGGGCTAGTAGAGAGGCATAATGGGATTTTAAAGAGTAAGCTAAGGATGTTAATAGTAGAAACACAGAGAAATTGGGTGTACTGTCTGCCCCTGGCACTGTTGAGCATGAGAACTGTTCCAAATGCAAAAGGATTGACTCCTTTTGAAAAACTATTTGGAAGGGCTTATTATATACCTCAGTGGAAATCTCTCATGCCCGCAGACCAGGAAGCTGACAGTACACTAGCTGAATATATGAGAAACCTGTTGAATTCTAAACATCTGCTGCAGTCAAATTCTGTTTTAGATAAAGAACGAACCAGACCGTCAGAAGTGGCAGTGCCCCCGGGTACCTGGATCTGGGTGAAGACAGTAAAGAAGAAGAATTGGGCATCACCAAAGTGGGAAGGTCCATATCAAGTACTTCTGTCGACACCCACTGCAGTCAAGATAGTGGAGTGCGCCTCCTGGATCCACCTGACGCACTGCAAATTAGTTAAAAACTTTGAACTGGATAAAAATCTTGTCACATGCCAAGAGTAAAAATGATAGAGTCCAGAAGAAACAGGAATGCAGAACAACCCTTTCCTCAGAAGTATTGCATAATCATCCTGTTAACTGTACTAGTGACAATAATCTTTTTGTTGTGGCCTTTCCTTTTCTCAGCCACACAGACTGAACTGAATAAACGTGAAGCGTTACTCATAGACTGGCATCCAAACTTTAACACTTACCAGGAAATTAAATATGTGTATGCTGAGACTTTCAGTGTTTCGAATTGCTGGATTTGCACAGCTTTGCCGACAGCATACAAGGGGTTATTAACGACTACGGTCCCCCTAGGGGTCAATGAGATCTGGGAAAACTTGATTTATGATACCTCAACCATTACATCACAAGATAAAATAGCATTGCACTTGTCTGTTCCACAAAAGGGAACTGTGTGTTTTTATAAAAATGATACTGTTCAGGTGGGTTGGAGCAATTGCAATGTGACTGTTCCTTATAAATGTTACACTAAAGGTAATAATGCAGATTTTTATTGTAATACAAATTATGACTAATTTCTTGGATTGATGCACAAAACACTTGATGAAGTAAAACATAATTCTGTTCTTTATAAACAACTGTCTATAATTGATAAAAAAATGTTTCATGCAGGGCAAGTGTATATTCATAGCAAAGTTACTACTAAAGTGGAGGACTGTTATTTTGTGTGTGGCAGAAAGGCATACAAATGGTTACCTGAGAATTGGTCCGGCAGTTGTTTTTTGGGCTACCTGGTTCCGGCCATACGACACACTGCAGTTTTGCCTCGAGGAAAAAATTCAGAATGTCCGAGAAGTCGTCAAGAAACCTGTAAATCCAGTGGGGCAAATTGATGCATGTTGGAAAAAACATCATTCTATAGGCAATGGACTGACACACATGGACTTGAGTGATAGTGTTATATCATGGGCAGGCATATTACCAGCATATGGAGCAGTGAAATCGATCTGGGAGCTGAGAAAACTGTCTAAACTTCTCGAAGTGATGAGCAATGCAACATTTTCCGCCCTTGAATTGGTGACTGATGAACTGAATGC
Source organism: Protopterus annectens (assembly GCF_019279795.1). Classification (NCBI taxonomy): domain Eukaryota; kingdom Metazoa; phylum Chordata; order Ceratodontiformes; family Protopteridae; genus Protopterus; species Protopterus annectens. The sequence continues at coordinate 1,340,681,524 of NC_056731.1, forward strand.
TATGAGAACTGTAGTGCTTCAAAACCGCAGGGCTCTCAACTTCACCCTAACGGCGAGAGGTGGTACTTGCGCTTTAATCCAAGAAGAATGCTGTTCGTATATTCCTGACCATAAACGAAATAGACAATCATCTTGAGGTAATTCAGCAAGTGTCGGCCATGACCAAACCAGGCCCAGACCCATTGACAGACTTTTTCCAGAAATGGTTTGGGGGGTGGGGTACCATCCTAATGAACATCCTGATTTCCATTTGTGTAGGAATGCTCCTATTGGGAGTATGTGTTTGTTGTGGTATCCCCTGCATGAAAAGAATGATTAAAGACTTTATAGACATGTCAGTTTCTGAAACCTTATATCAAAGTACTGAGTTCGAAGAACTGTTAAAAGATTGAAAATGCCTTCATAAGTTTAAACTGAATGACTCTCTTAACTGCAAATCCTGAGTGGGAAGAGGTTAGGAGAACAAAACAAACTGTTTATGCTTATTTTGAAAGTAGAATAAAATTATTAATAGGGGGAAATGCCAGAAAAATATGTATTAATGTGTGTATTAGTAATATGCTTAGTGCATTTAGAGCTTGAAAAGGGTTAACACATTTATTCTATTTCATACTGCATAAATCTGTACAAACTGCAGATGGTTTCTGACCTTGTATTGTCAGCTAAAATCTTTGCTTATGCTTGGAAATTTACTGAGAATCAGATGATTTCTGCTTGTGTTAGGAAAATAATGAATAGAACAATACTACTTGTATAAATGTTATGAGGCTTAGACAAGAAGTTCCGCTTGTGCTGTGAGAAAATACACAGCTGTAGAAGCTATAGATAATTAGAACAAAGACTGCTTGAAAATATGAACTGTAATCAGCATTTGCTTATGCTTGAGTTAGAAAAGTACCTTGAAATGTAACACATGTATTAGAATTGTACAATAGGGGCCTGTAACGGGCTGGTGCCCACCAAGGCCAGGTTGTTTTTCTCAAAAAGTTTCTCACAGATCTAGTCATGTCAGCAGAAAATTTGAGTAACATCTGCTGTAGAACAATACTGAAAGTTGTGTTTGATTACGTCAGCTATAGAAGGCTATGTCTTGTAAAACAGTATAAGAATAGCATACTTCCTGTTAGTAGTTAGGCAAAATCTTGTATTTGCATGTTTTTGTCTCCTTGCTGCAAGTTATTAAAAGTGCCTTAACTGAACCTTACGTGTATTGGTCTTTGAAGTTTTTTCCTTTGACATGTAGTCCTGACTCCCACCCAGGGGTGTGAGTGTCAGATGCAAACACCAAATGCAGTGCATTTGCAAGTGCAGGAGCAAGCGGGTGTAAGCCTGTTTGGCCACCAGTATGTGAGTATTACACTGGTAAAGCAATATAGAGGCTAACTGAATGTAATAAACTCTAACCAGAGGTTAGCATTGCTTAGCACCATACAAACCCACGCACACCTGCTCATAACTGCTTTATTGTGCCTTAATCACACCGTACCAATGGCCTTGTTCTGCCCAGCAACAAAATAAATAACCTCTGCAAGACTTGAAACCAGGACCCTGCACACAAAGCTATTGTGATTTACTACTAAGCCATGGCAGATATACAGACATCGGACCTTATCACAAATATATCATTCAGCACAGTCATTCAACAGTATAGGAAATGCATTCCATCATGTAGATGTATGTGTGAGTGTTTATGTCCAGCATATAGATACATACATATATATAGATATATCAGGAACATACCATGTGACAACAAAGCATTACAAATGAATGAAAAGGGAAACACCAGCAACACCTGTATTATGTAGTGGTGTTGTCCTATTTAATATCAAGACTCCCTCAGACAGACATGTGTCATTCATACAGCAAACATTTGTACATTGGCCATATACATCACTCTGTACATGTTATTTACATTAACACAACAGTTTCTGTCCAATCATTATGTGAGAACAGTACTCTTGCAAGGTGCTGTGTGTGATATCATCATCATGATAAAGGTAAATGGGGTAACTATAGAGGGACTGGTAGTGTTGTGTGTACAATGGGGTCGTCCGCATCATGTGTGCCTGGAACATTTAGGAGTCATGTGCATACTAGGATCGTGCACCTGAGAGACAGGGGTGAGGACAACTGGAGTATGTTGTGATGCATATTAAAAGGGTTACATGTGTCCAGTGGACACGTGTGTGAAATGGACAGCTATGTATAGGGCAAATGTTGTTCTAGGAACTGATTGACCTTTTGTTTCCATAGGGTGAGAGTGGGATGTGGAGGAAGGAGAGTAGGTATGCTCGCGGAGGATAGGTAGGGTAGGATGACAGACAAGACAGCATACGAGGTCGGTATGTGACACATGTGGGGGGATACACCTCGGACAAGGAGGGGTGTTTGGCATTCACAAGCTCATGTGCCCTCAGATGGAAACAGTGGGATGGAGGTCCCCAGCCATGGGCAGCCACCACTGCACCAAAACAGCTGCAAAAGTGGCAGTGCTGGTAGCTGTCTAGGAGGGGCAGCCTCACCCTGTAAATGTGACACTCTTCCCTTGAGCTGGCGTATCTGGCCTTGAAACCCCTTATTGAGCCCCCTATGTACCACGTCCAGGACTGTACGACAGCGGACATGTTCCTGCCTGGACCTGCTCCCAGGGGGGGACAAGCCCCATCCTCAGTGGTGGTAACACTAGAAGGTGGTGCAGAGCCAACAGAGATGGAGGTCCAAGGTTGGGCCCCAGATGTGCTGGTGCCTGGTGCCATGTCCAACTGAAGTGGGACAGGAGGTTCTGCTGGGACCACCAAACCCATACAGCCTATGGTGTTGCAGTTTAAACACAGATATGGCTTAGTAATAGTCAACAGCATTCAGGATTACTTTCAACAGCCTGCATAGATATGACCATCAACCCAACACAACAGATGGTATACATTTGCAGAGGGAGCACAACACATGCATATATACTGCATGACATCTGTACAAAGTGTAGAAGACTTGTGACTGCAGCTATAAACAGTGGCCCATTATTGGCATGTCAATGAGAGCCCCAGACAGTGTTTGCCATACCACTGTTTCATGTGATATATGTCCAGTCAGAGATGCGATGGCAGTAACTCATCACTATCACCATGTACTGGCTGCAATCCTCACACTATGCTCCTGCTGTTCACAGATGTGTGTTCAGTGAGTAACACAGGAAACAAATGGTTCCACACACTGACCACTCCACAGATTACCCTACAGATGGGGTCCCTCACAAACAGAGCACTGTCTTGTCAGTTTTAAAATGTGCAGAATTGCCATTACCATACACAACTTGTTAAACAGGCAGTAGTCTCAATGAAGCATAGCTACACTTACATGCTGTAGTCATGTCTGGCACATCACCCTCCTCTTTTTAGGCTATTTCCCACTGTGTATGTTGTTTGAGGAACATCCAGATATCATCTGTGATGCCATTTACCAAACACCAGATCCAGGTACCACTCACAACGACTGTCATGGGCAAACACCAACATGATGTTCCTAGATATTGTATTGTGTTTTTCATGCAAATGGCTATGGGAACATCATCACAGCTATTCCACATGCAATCAGCTAGAGGAGGACTGCAATAGGTGCAGAGGCCATCACCTGATCATGACCATCACTTACAATACACAAGCTGCTGCTGAGCAAGTGTACACCTCCAAATCCACCAGAGAGTGTGTGGGAGGGACAGACAGCAGAAAACATACCTCAGAGAAGGGCTTGGAGACTAAAACCTAAGCATTGTCTGTCACACACTCACTAATACAGGGGTACAAACCCCTGACTGACTAGTCATTACTATTACAAGTATATGCAGTTACTCCATGTGCCACAAAGCTGACATGTTCGTGTGCTGTAAGAACATATATGTGTGTTGGTGAGCGACATCTGCAACAGAAATATAGTAGACATACATTAGGTGTAGCACACATGGCTGTCCACATGAATGGATGCCATTGTCAACACAACCACACTCTCTAATCGACTCACATTGACACTCTTTGCCAGGCCCACAAATACACTCCCAAACTACTTAGTTTGCCACATTGCAGTAATGCACAGGTACTACATGCACCACAGGGGATATCCGGAGGTTCTATGGGCTAGGGCATGTGAACATGTTTGACATCTGTCGGTATGCCAATGGGAGTTATACTGGGAGTGACTGTGGTTGGGAGCATCATACCCCACATGCAGACACAAGGTGCCAGTACTGACATGCATGTGTGCATTGCTTCATGGGTGTGTAGTGGTTGGCTGTGCAAGATGGCTGTACAAGGCTGGGTGAGGAGTAATCCTTGGCATCACATCACCCGACAAAGGTGTGCAGTGTGGTACAGGGGTGTAGTGTCTGCAATGTCCCACACAGATGGGTATTGTATGAACTGTCCTGACATCCTAGTTACCATTGTGTATGGCCATAGCTTTGCAATGCATGCCATGTCTGTGTTTGATAGTCCTTGACATGGACATTGCCTGGGATATGCATGTCCTACAATAATGTACAGTGGCATGTACAGGTGTACCTGGTTTGGCTGGCACATGTTGTGTACACAGACTGTTATCCCCCGATGTGCCAATACTGGCCTGGTGTGGCAGAACCTGCTTATAGTCAGCAGGTTGACCCTGCACCTGCATTGATAGTATGACACAGGTATTCCCTGGTGTCAGTGGCATTGGTCTATACAGGGCACATGTGTAAGGCATTGTATGGCCTCTGTGGATCACATTTGATGGCACCACATATGTTGCAGGCATCCAGTGGGGAACATAGTGAAGGCAGATTGTCTGCAATTATGTGCCTATTGTACTGCTGTACAGGATGCCATGCCCTCTGCAGCCCACTGTAATCACACCATGCCTACTTTCTGTCATCAATGTGCAGAGTACTAGCAACATAGCGGGATATTCTAGGCAAGTGTGTTTGTGTATGACACATGGCTTTAGGACGTATTCCGGGTAATAGTAGGGTTGCAAATTTTGCTCACCAGGCCTTTTGCCAGATGTAGGGGTATGGCTTGCCAACACAGTCCCTTGGCTGACTGACTTCTGTACTCCTTGTGAGGTAGACATTGTGACATATAAGATGGACACCATATAGGAAAACTACAAAATCCGCTCCTCAACATGTCCAGTGGTTAGACACTCACAGCCACCTCCGCACAGGCTCTGACAGTCAAACACACACCTGCCATGTCCTGGAATAGAACCCCTACCTAACTAGTGTATCACACGACAGCATTATGTTGTTACAGCACACGCTATGGAGAGTACTGGGTTACAGCAGGGTTGTCAAAGGTGGTCATGTGAATTGCAAAGTGTGTGCATGCTCTAAAAAGCATTGTTCTTGTCTCAGGCAGACAGTGACACACACAGTTGGTTTTCCTTGGAATAGAACCCCTACCTACCAAGTTTATCACACTACAGCAATATGCAGTTACAGCATGTGCTATGGAGAAAACTGGGCTGTAGCATTCCTAGAGGTGTATTCCTAGGTGGGTGACATCAGCAGGATTGCCAAAGGTGGTCATGTGAATTGTAAAGAGTGTGCATGCTCTAAAAAGTACTGTTCTTGTCTCAGGCAGAGACATATACACACAGTTGGCTTCTCTTGGAATGGAACCCCTACCTAACTAGTTTATCGCACTACAGCAATACATAGTTACAGCAAGTGCTACAGAGAATACTGGGTTACAGCACTCCCAGAGGTGTATTTCTAGGTGGGTGACATCAGCAGGATTGCCAAAGAAGGGCCTTGCAAGTGTACTGCGGGTTGTACATGTCTGTTACCTGCTTGCACTCACTGCTTACTGTCACAAAAACACATTTACACCTGCTTAAAACTGTCTTATGCAGTCCTAATTTACAGTTTCAACAAAGCTTGTAGGTCTTGAACCCTAGACCATGCACACTGAGGTCACTGGATGTACCACTAAGCCATCTGGGTTGTACACATGTTGCATGGAGTCTATAATGCACATCCAACTACAGGTATTCCACAGTACTGAAAACAAATGGGATAGTCCATTTGTGTACATATGTACAGTATCCTTGAATGTACTGTACTCTGTGAAACAAAAAAGACAAGTCTACATCTGTACAACTGTCATAACTACATATATATATATTTGTTGTGTATGTGGAGTTTGGGGTGGGGAATGATGGCTAATGTAATCTACCCGGGGATTGTGGAGTTAGGGTGGGGGAATGATGGGTATGGACCTACACTCCAGCTATCACTTCTGTGTCACTGCTCAACAGTGGCACAGGAAAATAACATACCCAACTGTAGTCATGCTTGACTGTCTATTCTTTACCATTCCTAACTGTGTAATACTCTGTAGACACCGGTCACCACAGATGGCTACCATGGTGTGCTAAAAGACATTACACATCTGTATGCCTGGCTACAGGGTAGTCACACACACAAACACGCACACACTTGCCAGTATTGTGCATACACGTCTTGCCTATGTAAAGGTAACTCGTACAGTGGCATGCAGTTGGAGTATGTGCCACAGAACACATACAATTACTGAATCTACGTCTGAGCTGGGTGACATCACAGGACTGATTACTTGCAGTGGAGAGGACGGAAGAGAGAGTTTGAGCGGTTGACAAGGATAAAGGCCAGTGCAAAAGGAGGTATCTCTTTGGAATGCAGCAAAACCCACTGTCATGACAGGATGCAGACACAAATACACACAAACTCAGGCATTTGCTGTCACACACACAAACACAGTTGCTAGTGGTGGGATCAGAACTCCTTCCTATCTAATGAGCACTATTACAATACTATGCAGTTACAAGATGCGCCACCAAGATTACACATTCCAAGGCAGTCAGACTGCCCTTCTACAACTGAGGACAACAGGGAGACTGAAAGTCACGAAGTACATAGCTGTAGACCTATGTGTTTAAAGTAGGTGTCCATTACAACCTGTATGCACAAACATGACACATCATCCGCAGATAGGCCTGAGAGGTATAGTTGTAGCACAACAGGAACCTGAACTGGAGTATGGCCATCTGCGGAAAGGACAAGTATTATCACTATACAGGGTTACAGTAGGCATGCTCATACACTTAACACAGGGCCGTTTGGGATGCACTATGACTATAATTACACAAGGTTATACTGGGCATGCACAGTAACAAAGGGTTTGTTGGATGCACTGACTCAAATTACACAAGATGGCAGTGGGTATGCTCATACACTTAGTAGCACAGGGTTGTTTGGGATGCACTCTGATTCTAGGCCATAGTGTGTATGCTCAAACACTTACATGTACAGAACACATTGTAATGGACTCCGATTGTAAACATACAGGTTTACAGCTAGGTACATCCTACCTGTCAGTATATATGCACATCATACTGGTTTACTACCTGATACCTGTATGTGGCCTGTAAATTATATCTCTGTGTCTGTGCTGTGTGATACACATGCATACGTGTACATGAAGTACTGACATATATATGTTATGTATACACATTCATGCATGTGTGGACATGATAGACAATAGGTGTCACACACCTGGCTGCCCTGAAAGGCATACATTGATAGCAGGTTGTGGATAGTGGCATTATATGTGGAACAGTGGCATGTGCAAGAATAATGTGTGAACCACCTTGTGTAATGGTACTGAGGTGCAGGTGTCAAGATGACCTCTCCTGGCAGTGTTAGTAGTTGCCATTATTAGCAGGACTGCTACCCTAAGTATATTTCACATTGGTCATATACACAAGTTCTGCCACTGTCTGTCACATTACATGGGGGAGTTGCTACCAAGCACATTAATGCCATGCACAGTGATGTCATGGTACAGGTGACAACTGCTAGACCAAAACAATGAGCCAATGTCCTGCTGTTATTATGAGGTTGTCCAGTGTCTATCATTCTGGGCTGTCATGAGCCTTCAACACAGAGCACATGCATCTATGTTACACGTGTGTGTGGATAATACCTAGGTCGCATTTACCCATATAGCTGTATTCCAAGGCAAATGTCCTACACACAGAAGTAACACCCTGACACCTACATGACAATTGCATTGGATGCTCATGCTAACCCGTGCTAGATGTGTGGCTTTAGTAATCCATTTGCTTAATGTAGAACCTACAATGGGGAATACTGACATCTGTGCAGTGAGGAACACCTAGCTGAAAGCTCTGTAGTGCACAATTGCACTACCACCATACAACTCAGATCCAGACATGTTGGCCATAATAGTGGTGTGGACCATTCCAGGTGGTGGTGTACACATATTCATAAAGGCTACTCACATGTAAAGACCACTACTCTGACATAATGCATTACAGATCAGTCAGGTACAGGTAGCAGTGGCAAATGCTGCATTCTAGGTTTTATCCTCATATACATCCACCACCTTGTTCCCAGACTACCAACCCACATCCATATGGGGTATGACATAGTATAGTAGACAACCAGATAACCCTCGATTGGTGGACTGTACCTAGGCCTACATCAACTGTGCAAAATACCCATGTACAGACACAGCTGCATAATGTGTTATGCAATGTAATAATATCACTGTTTGTAACCAGCTCAGTTGTACACATACCAGGGTTTCTCGGATGTTGTCAGCATTAACACGGTCGACTGTTGCTGTACACCAGTAAACAACACCCTCATGGTTGGATATGACCTAACTGTACCTGCCCTGGATATGTACATCCCACACTCATACAACATAAATGACATTACCATAGCTTTCGTTATCCTTTCTACATACAGGTGGCTACAGTCATTACACACATGCACATGGCAGATAGCATGCTAACAGTACATAAGGTTCACTATCTATGTTGACAGAGGTAATATCCCCTCTCTACTGGTCACCCATGACACCTATCATATCATACAACACCCCATGTGGCATGTATGTCTTTAGACATGTCCACTTAATGCAATGCCTACAAACATACCCAAATAACAGGACCATAGGACCTACACAAGGCCTATATTGACAGACTCAGGGAAATCCAGCTCTGCTCTGTATGTTCCTGAGTAGTCACAGGTGATATGTTCATGAGATGTACAGCCATGTGTGGCCACAGCTCCTACGTATACCTCATGTCAACAATTGCAAGCCATGCATGCTGTATGCTGTCTGGACATTAGCCTTAGTACCACAATAGCCAGTGCATGCTGTGGTGAGATGTTTACAAGCCACAGAACTCACACATGCATGAATGAGTGTACTGCCTAGCTCTAACAGAGCACATTTCTAGCACTCTTTCAGTACACATGAGGTGTGTGTGATAAATATGATGTGCTCACTGTTGATCATTACAGTGCCCTGGCTTCACCATGAAACTGTCAAGTAACAGTTTGTATGAGCATGACATGGAATAATGCTGTGTGTGTCATGCTGCTATATGCTGTTGTAATATATATACAGTTGGCTACTCGGTGAAAGTGGTGGTGTCCTACCAGTACATGAATACAACATCCATTATGGTGTAATTCTTGACTATAATTCACACATGGCATGGGGAAGGTGTGGAATGCATCCTATTGACCTGCTAGTGCACGTACTGATGTAGACCGCATATGTGTACATGTATTGCTGTTTGTGTAGATTCCATGTGTGTGCAGTGTCTGAATGTGACTGTTGTCTTAGTACATCATGCAGTTGCAATGCAGCCTCAACATTGCCAACTGTATATGGTGATATGCTGTAAGTACAGTAAGCCGTACATGAGGTATGGACAGATGTTTGGACATGGCTACTAAGTGGTGGGGTTTCTTTGCAGATGAATGATTACTGAGGAGAGCTCACTGGTGTGTTACAACCAGTCCTACAATAACCTGTGTACCTGCTAAGGTCAGATTTTGTTAATTGAAGTGGAAGACAGGCAATGTAGAATGCTATAAGGGTGACACTGAAGGCAAACCTCATGACACCTGTAACAGTAATACCTCCCCTGTGCATATATTATGCATTAATCAGCACAGTTGTCAAAGGAAAGAGTCAGTAAGCATTGTACCAGATGCAATAGTGCTGTACTTCTTTAGTACCTATTATGAGATAGGCAGGTGTTTCATTCACAGTACTGGCACATGTGGGTGTGTGTCCATATATGTCATGTATGGTTGGGAATACATGCCACATGTTATCTCTCTCCTGAACACTGTTGTTGACACCAGTACAGAGTGAAGTGTAGAAAGAAAGGCATAGGCAAGTGGTTAAACCTCACACATGTAAAGTGTCTGTGTGTGACATAGGTGTATATCTTTGTGAATGCCTGTGTGTGTGTGTGTGTGTGTGTGTGTGTGTGTGTGTGTGTGTGTGTGTGTATGACTGTCCGTGTGTATGGCTGTCTGGTTCCTGGAATGAGGCTGTATTTTACCATAGTGAAATGTTAATACCCCTCCCCCCATCCACTCAAAGAAATCTAGCATCCCTTTTGATATCATCAATTGCAGATGGGCATACTAACCGCCTGTTAACATAAACACCCTGGGGTGTGACCTGTTGTTACATAGCCTACTGATGGACCCCCCTCCCCACATACACTCACTGCACTGTAGCATCCCTGTCAATGTCCTTGATCTTAGGCCATTCCAGCTACCTGAACATGTGTAATCTCTGTGTCACGTCTTGTAATTGCTTAGTACTATAATGATGATATGCACATAGGCAGGGGTTCTCATCCGAACACTGGCAACTGTGTGTGTGTGTGTGTGTGTGTGTGTGTGTGTGTGTGTGTGTGTGTGTGTGTGTGTGTGTGTGTGTGTTAGAGTGTGTGTTACTGTGTCTGTGAATCCCTGGGTGTGTCTGTGTTTGCATGCTGTCATGGCAGTGGCTATTACTGCTTCCCAGTGAGAAGCCACTATTTCCACTGGCCTTTACCCTTGTCATCCGGCATACCACTCTGCACTCCAGATAACTATACCTGTGATGTCACCCACTATGGATGTGACGGCTCTGAACACAGTAGCTTACTACACAGCTATCATGTTCTTGAATCATTAGAACAGTAAACATAATTGAAACATGGGAGAATATAACTGTGATGTGGAAGCTACAAAGTGCATGCAGGTATTGTCATACTGACCTGTGGGTAGTCAACATGTACATATGGGACTCCCGCAAACACCAACATCCCCCGGCACATGCAACTACACCTGAAAGAGGAAGGAAGAACGTCAAGATAAACATGCTGTTAGTGTTGTTACACATGATACATACTGTCAAACTTACAAAATGCATTCTAAAACTGCAATACATGGTATGTCTGCTGCCTGTCAACACTACTGAACAATATTAATCTACAATTGTCTACTTAGTATGTTCAACCTGTGCATCAGACCATATGAACATGTCCCTGCACCAATGGTGTGGATGACAGGGATGCAGCACAGGCATCATCCTATGCACAGAGTGATAACGTTTGCCAGAGGCCTAAGCTGTGTCATTGGATGACATCATGCATGTGTGTTAGGGCCTGTGATATCATTGGGCATGTGTGGATGTTATATGTGTGTGTGTTGAGGTGCCCTACATTTGTTTTCAGTGTGTGTGTGTGTGTGTATGTGCATGCACACAGGTCTGGCATGTGGCTGGCCTACACAGGGGTAATATTGACAGCTGCAGACTGTACAAGACAGGTTTCACAGTTCACATTGTTTGGCCACAGCCACGTGACCTGTGCCTGCCAGGGGTGGCACGGGCACTGCCAGGCAGAGATCCAGATTGGGTATCATATGATTACACATGTCCACTGGAATTGTGTCCCTATTGGGAACATCCAGGACCACGTGCACATGGCTTGCTGTGTCCTAGTGTGGACTGCACAGCACCAGCTGCACTGCTACTGCTACCGCCACTATGGGAGTGGGCATGTGCAGTAGCATGTTCACGTAGACCTTCAATAGGTGATGTAGCTGACCTACGTCCACGTGCCCGATGCCTCACTCCCACCAGATGTTGCAGTACAGACATTCCATGCTCGAGGATTGACATGCCATGGACAAGGACTCCCACCATGTCACCCAATCGTCTATCCAAAACATCTGCAAGATGATGGTGAGCATTTCCAAGTGCCTGGATGTTGTCAGTTAATGAATGGACAGCATCCCTCTGAAGCCTCAGACCTTCTCTGTTGTGTCATTCAGCATGTGCCTGTGCCTCCATTACAGCACAAAACATGCATCTGGTGACCCCAGCTGATGTGCTTGGTCTCGCAGGGGCATGTTGGCCAGTGGTCCTCCTATGAGCAATGCTGGGCACATGCCTGTGTGGGACATCACCAGTCTGTTGACTGAGATCATGGTGTGCAGGCACACCTTCCATAGTCACCACACTTCCCTGTTCCATGCTACCACCTACCAACTGTCCTTCCTCTATGGCTGGTGGTGATGGGGTATGTGCAAGCAGGGGAACTGTGTGCGAGGATGAGGTGGAGACAGGTGGAATGGCAATCAATGGCACAGATTCAGCCCCTGACAACCCTGCCTGTTCCTCAATCATACTATCATCATCACTGCTAGAGTCTGTGGGGACACTAACATCAGGTGGACCGCAGGAGGGCAACACACCCACATCAACACCTATGAGGGGAAGACAAGAACTGTACATTACAAGTTATACCAGACACACACAGACAGATAGACATACAGACAGACACACACAGACACACACAGACAGACACACACAGACACACACAGAGACACACACAGGCACACACACAGACACACAGAGACACACAGAGACAGACAGACAGAGACACACACAAACAGATATACAGAGACACACACACACAGACACACACACTGACACACACAGACACACACAGACACACATGCTACATTCAGGTGATATGGCAGATGGCATTCAGCTTAGACAATTATAGTTTCAGCTTAGGCAATTATAGTGGTAGTTATCATACATCCCTGAGTTGCACAAAACAGCATGTGTGTGTTATAGCAGACAGCATGCACCTTACATAATTATAGTGGTGGTTAGCATACGTACCTGTATTGCACCATTTGTGTTAGTAGCCTATGTCCCATACCTGCAACACAATGCATGCACTTTGCACCATTGCAGTGCACTGCCATGGTGTGTGCAACATACACCACATGTTAACAGACAATCGCTGATTTTTGTACATCTGCCACTGATGTTTTGTTTTGGCCACCACCCCTATGTGTGAGGACATGAGCAGTAGGGTATGTCGACTGCATACTATGTTTGCCTGAGCCCTAGCTTGCATATCTCCCCCAAAGCAGTGCATGTCTGTTCAACATTATTCCACCTCCCCCTGAGATGAGTGTAGACATTGTGCATGTGGCTGTACACACATGTTTGACATGGCTGTCCCTACTTTGCAATGGTGCCACAGACCAGCACAGGTTTACAGTACACCGGCCTGCTGTGTGGCATATGACCTTGACAATCACATGTAGTATGACATGTATTCTGCTGACATGTTGAATGACATGCATACATGTGTAACACAATGGTGTCCTTTCCAATCTACAGTACGATAATGGTGTCCCAATGCAGGGATGTGTTATACTAACATGGGCCTTCAGCTGATGCAATGTTGTCTGTCCACCCTACAAATATGCAGGGACATACTGCACATTGAGCTGATGTGCATAGCCATTGCAAGGCATCATGTGGCTTCACAATTGCTATACAGTGTGAGCTACTGACACAGTTCATAGTCATGACTATGTTCACATACAATACATATCTAATGTGGAATGTAACCCACGTCACTGAGGTGTATACACAATAAACCCTAATGTGGAATGTGTGACACAGGTCACAGAAGGGTATACAGATAACACCCCTGCACATCTGCAACCATATTACTGATACCTGGCAACTATGCCCACTCATGGCTAACTTACAAGTACTCTATGTCCCACATGCCATCTGTGTACCTCACACACATGAGGAGCAGGCATGACAGTGATGTCTGACACCAGCAAGGTGAATGTACTGTATCTCTGGCTTGATGTGGATATATGGGTATGTTGTGCAACACATGTATGTGTTTGGATACTGTATAGGTGAATGCTTCCATGTCGTGACACACTCCAGATGTTCAAGACATGTTATGTGGTGGTTTCATGTTATACCTATACAAGCTGTGCACAAGCCTATATGATGTTTAGCGTTTCACATCTGCAATATCACCATTACACAAAGGCCATAGTTGTACTGTGTCAAACAAATGTACAACAGAGTGTACACACATGTACATCACTTCTACTGTGTGTGTTGCTTCATGTCTCTGGCCATCCTCCATGGCCATGTGTACACATGTTCAGTCCAGTGGTTGTGATGGCCATCTTATTTCACATGTCAGTGTTATCCCATATGACATACACCCATAGATGTCATATGCTCCACTGAGGACAGGGTTAAGCAGACAAAGGGTGGTATGTATGGGATGTGAGACATGTTTTGCAGGATAGTTGAGCAGTGTTGCAGTCAGCCCACTACATGTCATGGACATGTCTGATAGCACATGGCATTGTGTGACATTCATAGCAAGGGTATACTCCACAAGGGTGTATCCTGTGGGCCGGGCATACTCCAGCTCCAACATATTTAGTGTGTGTGCACACATATGCTCTCTGTACAGTACTTTTCATATTCCCAACATATGTAATGCAGTAGACAGGATACTGTATAGGTGCATGCTTCCATGTCGTGACACACTCCAGATGTTCAAGACATGTTATGTGGTGGTTTCATGTTATACCTACACAAGCTGTGCACAAGCCTATATGATGTTTAGCGTTTCACATCTGCAATATCACCATTACACAAAGGCCATAGTTGTACTGTGTCGAACCAATGTACAACAGAGTGTACACACATGTACATCACTTCTACTGTGTGTGTTGCTTCATGTCTCTGGCCATCCTCCATGGCCGTGTGTACACATGTTCAGTCCAGTGGTTGTGATGGCCATCTTATTTCACATGTCAGTGTTATCCCATATGACATACACCCATAGATGTCATATGCTCCACTGAGGACAGGGTTAAGCAGACAAAGGGTGGTATGTATGGGATGTGAGACATGTTTTGCAGGATAGTTGAGCAGTGTTGCAGTCAGCCCACTACATGTCATGGACATGTCTGATAGCACATGGCATTGTGTGACATTCATAGCAAGGGTATACTCCACAAGGGTGTATCCTGTGGGCCGGGCATACTCCAGCTCCAACATATTTAGTGTGTGTGCACACATATGCTCTCTGTACAGTACTTTTCATATTCCCAACATATGTAATGCTGAAATGTAGTACCTGTCCCTACAGTGGAACAAACCTCCACCATTGTATTCACTGTTGTCCACACATCTGGCAATGACAGTTTGGAAGGTTTAGTGTAGGTGCTTCATATAGTCTTCAATTATTTCATGTAGGTAAACAGTGTGATGCATTGCAGGCCTGACCAGTGTCCATTAACAGGACCACCATACATTATGTGTATGTGTGTTATGGCAGATAGCATGCAATTAATATGTTCCATGCATTATAAAGCCTGGTAAATAATAACAATCTCACCTGATACAGGCCGCTGTCACTGCAAAATGCCAGAGGTACCTAAACAGGAGTGTCACAGCAGTAAGATCATTATCCACACCTGTGTGATAGCTACAGGGTGCAATGTCCATGTTAGCACATTAGCCAGTACAATACACTATACTATGGAGTATGCACATCTGTGCATACATAGAGTAGCAGACTATAGTATGTGGCATGTGTGCATACATGCCTTGCATATGATGTTACATTACATATTGTACAGTAACACATGTAACTATGTAATATATAGTTGTGTTTTATGTGCAGTAGTGACTTACCAGGCAACTCCAGGCTCGGTGGTTGAGAGACACCCACCTCCACAATACCAGCTAAAGCTTGTGGATGGAGGTCTGCAGGTGTCCCCAGGTTGGCCAGTAGCTCCTCAGTATGTGTGAGTGTGGGCTGGGTGAGTGGACCCCCCACCTGTTGCACCTTGTTCCCTGGCGATTGCATTAGCACACTGTTTTGCCCATCCTATCAGGTCAGTGCAGTGTCGGCGCACCTGCTGATAGGTGCGATTGTGACCACCAACATCATTGACCCTCCTGCAGAGTTCCTTCCACAGGGCATTCTGCTGCTGTACATCCTGTGGCACATGGCTGAAGAGAGTCGTGTAGTTGTCGAGGAGGTATGGGATGAGGACCTCATCCTCCAAGCGGCTGTACAGCAGCAGTCTGCTATGTGGCATACCTGGAAGACATAATGATGGAGCCAGGTCACAGTAACTCACAAAGAAGTACAGCAGTACAGCTGAACATACACGTGTATCACATTTATTAAGATTACAAATACATCTTTGTAAATCTACATGACACTAACACCACTGACATGTAGAAGTCACACACATTTGACACCTACTGGTGATGTGATGTTATCACCATATATATGTGTGTGTGTCGTGATGACATTGCTCATACACCATGTGGATGTTTTCTTGACGTGGACATGTCTGTTTGCCTGTAGTGGTGTCTTTACCTATCAGCACATGCCTGGATGTGTTCACATTAATGCAATTGACAATGCTGTGTATATGCCACATATATAGTCATACAAAGTCGTTAGGGACTTGACCTGTGACTCTTCAGACTTGCAAGCATGTATGTGTTTTCCCATATACATCTACATGACACTGTACAGCTGTGTAGCATCCTTCCATGCATTGCCTGTGTTGCACAGGTGTAACACATGGAACAATAGCTAGCCTGATGGTATTTGCAGGGTTGGATATCAACTATAGCATGTATGGTCATAGTGATCTAGTAGGCTATATGCCCTGGGCCATTTATGAGCCTAGGCAGACAGGTTACCTAGCTGTAGGCAACAGACAGGTAAGTTTCAGTGGCCAGTTCAAGCAGTGCCACAGAACTGATACATGTGGTTACTGATATATTTGGCATGCGGTCATCACACCATTTCACAGAGAGGGGCAATGTGCAGCTTCACCGGACAGGGATGCATAGTATGGTAAGAGTATGTTAAGTGTATGGGACAGGGATCTGTCAGGCATGTTGTGATCCTTGTACTAGAAAGGTGGATGTCTATGATGTTTGTGTTTATTTGGGATCAGGATGTGTTAAGTGTAGCATGTCCAACACCTCTGGGTTGGACATGGCTTTATTCAGGGTAGGCTACATGCTACATAGTTCAGCTAGGGATTGGGAAGGGCAGTGTAGGCCATCTACACATGGGCAATAACCCTTAAAGGAAATATGTGATCTATTATGGGTCACATGGGTGTTGAGTATGGCTGAGCAGTTATCTCTATATTCCTGGATGGCATCTTGTCATGACTGGTGTGCTACATATGACTACCTGTCTTTTGTGATGAAGTAACTATCAAAGGGAAGTACTGTCCAGCTGCATCCCATACACACAGTTGCCATTATGTTGACCGCTGCCTAGGTAGTAGTTCATTGGTACAGGGTTTGTAACATAGGGGATGACAGTGTAATACTTAGCTGTCAGATTGTGGCCATGCATCACACACCACACATCTGACACACTAAGGCCCTTCTGTATGTTGAACGCAGCACACAATGAGTCAACTATTGCTACTAGTTCATAGTCATTTGCAAACATCAATAGGCTGATGCCTTCTGTGTTAGTCTATGTGGTATAGATAACAAAGAGGGGGAGTACCAGGAATGACCCCTGTATTACTGTGGCTGGCCCTGGTTTGATGTGCGTGTATTCATCAGACACCTTCTGTAGTGTGAGTTCTGCCAGCAGTCCAGTTGCCAACCACTCCTGTGACATAGGAATATACACCTAGTTTACTGAGTGTAACTGGAACACAGTATGGGTGATGGTGTCCTACGACCTGGCAAGGTCATGATATGCAGTGTGAATCAACCCTACTGTCATCTACATCTGTACCGAGTACATCATCATGCATCTTACTGAGGCTGACCAGGGATCACCTACACTCATGTGTGTTCACTCTTGCAACAGTTACTACCTTTTGTGGTACAGTTTAAAGCATGGTACCACCAGTTTGCCTACTTGTTTGTGTTGGGTTAAATCCTGGTTCTGTTTCAATGGCACAATCACTGCACATATGTGACCACTTAAGGTTCATTTGTGTAGGATTCAGCATTTGCACATGCATTGTCCATCTGCATGGGTGGCATGGCACTCACCACTCTGCTCTTAGGAGACATAACATTGGCATTGGAAACTATGTGTAGCATACTGTTAGCCCTGTTTGTGTGACTACTGTGATCCAGGTTAGTGGGGTCGATGGAATCCAACATGCATTGAACGCAGGTGTTGGTACATGAGGAGTCTTCCCAGTTCATAATGGAATAGTTGAGAGTAGCCATTATTATGGTTCTGTCACAGACTTAATCTTCCCCATTACAGCACATTATGACAGTTGGGAATTCCATGGCCTGGTGGGTGATCTGTCTCAAGGTGCATTTTTGAATTCCACTTTGGCACAAAGGTAGTTGCTCAACATAATGCATCTGATGTTATGCAAGTGCAATTAGCGTGCGGGTGTACATATCCTTCAGAAATATGGACACACCTGCGGCCCGTGTGTTCCAATAAAGGATAATGGGCAAGAGGTGAGGTATGTGTTATAACATGGTCATGCAGGTGTGCTCTCTGGAGAGTTGAAACATGTCTCAGCCGCTGCACAGATATGTTCTCCATGTTAGGGATTGACATATGTGTGTCCGTATAGTGTTTCTGACATGTATCATTGTGTAGCGAGACACACAGTTTATTGCTTGGCTGTCCCTGTAACAGCAGTGGACCCTCACTTGAACCATGCATGATGAAGGCACTATAGGGGAAGCATGAGCCCTAGGCAGTATTCAGATTCCCAGGGGTGACAGGGGCAGGCCCTGTCTGGCAAAGCATCATGGTCTGTCAACCATGTTTTTCCCAGGATGACAGATACTGGCTACCTTGTGACATGCACCACTACACTAGACAGTTGTGGAATACAATCATTTTGTCCCTGTACTGCAGTATCATTCTGGCCAATGTCAGAATGCTACCCAGGCCTTGGGACATACCTGCATGGGCTACAAGACCTGACAGTTCCTACATGTGTTTCCATGCAGTCCAGGCTACTGCATCACAGGTCCTGCACAACAACATGGAATATGCCAGAGCCATGTGTATAGTTCAAAAGGTGGTCTAAGTGTATGAGTATGTGGCTAATCATGGCAGACAGGCAGCTGACAGTATGTATGCCATCGTATAGGTTGGTGTGTAACATAGTGCAGGAGTTTACATTCACAAATGAGTATTGTTGGGCATGTTTCCAGTCATGTGTTCAGAGGTGTGGCACAATTATGCAAACTATGTCATACAGTTTGTGTATCTTGGTGTCTGTCTCTTCCTGCTTGGGTGGGTCACCTTTTTGGCCAGATACTTAGATGCATCAGTGAATGTGTGTGATTTCCAGTAGTGTGTGTGGGTGTCCTTACTGTGTTCTGGTAAGGGTATGTGTTGGTTGTGTTGATGAGCTGCAAGTGTTAACCTGCAACTCATGACTGTCTAGTCCAGTCATGGCTGTAGACTGGGCTGCCTTTCAGCTTACCCCTGTAGCTGCATCCCAAACAATGTGTGGGGCATGGTGTTAGGTGGGTCTGGCAGTGTACATGGCATAGAGATTACATTCCCCCAGGATGGCCACATACACAATGCTGACATTAGGAAAAACCAGTAGCTGACTAGTGGACATGCCTGTATGAGCAGTCAGTACTACAAGTACCAAGTACTGTATTTAGTTTACTTATTGCTTATGAAGATGTTTTAGACAGTGATGCTCACATGTAAATATTTGTGTTATGGACATGACAACACTGGCTATTATGGAAACATTGTAGCTACCTTTAGCAGCAATCCTTCTCCGAGGAGCACATCACAGCCTGTTAGTTGATTACAGATGATGCAAGTGTCTACAGGTCTGTTTCCTTCTCTGGGTATATACTCACATATCCACCAGAACCATGAGCTCTGTTGGGCACAGACACCCACTCTCCAAACAGAGTCATGTATCAATAGGCTCTGATGCCACTATCAACATGATCAGGATATAATCAGATAGTGTGAGCCATCACCTATGATGCGGCTGTTACACATGGACAGCTGTCTCCTACATCTTACACTCCTACTGCAGATGTTACACTGGAGTTAAAAATGATATGCAACCTGTTTCATTACCAGTGCTGTGCACTACCTTACATACAGTATGCGCAAGTGGCTGTTAGGTTGGCAATGAGAAGTTGGACTACACAAACCTGGTAGTTCAACCAGTGTGTCTGTACTCTCAATATCCACTCTATGTAGGCGTACCCATAGCCATTTGGCCCAGCCCTGTAACAAGGGTCATTACACATTTGCATAACATGTACACATGCACAGCTGTTATTGCTTGCAAACTATAGTAGAGAGGTGGATATTACATGTGTTATGTGCATGGATAGTTACCTGGCTCTTCCAATTATCTTTGCTATCATGCTGCTAACCTGTCAGATGAATACTAATGCTATGTATCCTGTCACTGAGTTTTGTAATTGCCAATGGACATAACTACTGTTTGTATAACAGAACTGCTATGTAGAATAGAATACAGATCTGCCTAGGATACTGTACATTACACAATTATTGGCACAATATCCCACAATGCACATCATATTTCCATGGTAAGCCCACCTTTAACATGTTCATCTTACTTATACACCCATACATATGTTGACTGTTACAATATATTGACATATACTAACCCTGTTATAGCACATACTTGTTAGACCACTCCTGACACTGAGAGTGGCCGGAAGTGAATTGGTGTGTTCCAAACCCATATCATCCATTGTGGTGTATGTGGAGTGTGCCGTGTGACCTACAGCTGTACACACATAGAATACTACAAGCATTACTACTGCTCAACAATACATCGCTACAAGATAGCTATTTCCACTATATGCATTGATTACACTGTAATTCTTACAGGACAGGTACTACATACACAGACATACTGCATGTTATACATACCATCTTAGTAATCGGAGGTGTTATTAACTAGTGTAATACTTGTTTTCGGTTCATTTTCAGTGTTTTGTACTGTCCTACAGGTAGATACAGATGGTTTGAATGTGTGACAAGGCAACCTTTTATAGTTACAGATCAGTAACATGTGCTATCCTGATAACCAATTGGTGTTCCTAAGTAGCTGAACAGAGATGAGCAGTAATATATTGTGTGTAATGCCTAGAGGATTTGGTCTAAATGTGAGTACTGCTGTTATATTTCTGAACATTGCTACTTGTGCAGGGTTTGTCTGTACCTAATACTTCTGCATATGTTTCAGTCCTGACCAGCTCAAGGCTGCATAGCTATGCATATAATGTTAGGGGGTTTACAGTGTGCCTACCAGACATATTTAGGTTGGTGTTACTGTGTATCATACTGTGCTAATAATCAGTACTCGGTAAAACTTCCTGGTATACGAACCTTTCAGCCTTCTAAAACAGGATTAGTTCATACAAACCCTGTTACATCAGCAGCTGTTCAATTGTATAACGGCAGCTATTTCACATAGGGCCATGTTAGTGTGTCTGTGTCCAGGTATGTTAAGGTTTCAGCAGATGTTGTACAGTAATTGCATAATTGGTTATGGTATGACAGTATGCATTGATGTAATTATTTCAGTTGTGGGGTAGATGTTGGTGGGTGTACATAGCACATGCAGGTGTGTAGGAACCCCTTTTATACAACGTCTATATGTGTGTGGGTGTTCTTTCCCTATGTGAACACCTATTTCTTAGTGGACTAATACTATGGTAATTGCAGGGTGATTCATTAAGGCACTATTAAATGCTCCCTGTATAGCATGCAGGTACTGTTACTCCTTGAATCCTTTTGGCAATACATCGTAATGTAATAAAGATTTGCAAAATGAAAGCTGCCTGTGTAATTCTGTCATGGAGATTTGCAGTCATTGCAGATTTGCTGGTGACTGTGTCCATAGAACATATTTGTAATAGTGTATTGGCATATACTCTTCATATGTTATGTTCATATTGTTTGGTGGGGATGTGTGATTACAATGGTCCATGTTATACTCAGATATGACCACTTTGGATGCTGTCTACAGACATGTATGTATGTATATATATATATATATATATATATATATATATATATATATATATGTGTGTGTGTGTGTGTGTGTGTGTATGTGTATATGTATATGTATATAGATATATACATTATTGCATACGTTCATCTGTACCTCCATAGATGAGTAGGTGTTTTTAACCTATCTATATATCTACATATATATATATATAGACCTGTATATAGCGACATGTCTCTCTCTCTCTCTCTCTGCATATATATATATATATATATATATATATATATATATATATATATATATATATATATATATATGAGCATACATCTTTAATTGGGTATTTGGCGGGTTGTCCTATTTCAGCACATTCCTCCCTTTTGTGTTTTAACCTGTCTGGATACACAACTGGGATAAGTACATCCCAGGTAGCTTAGTGTTAGATTACTCTGAGGATGGAGTACATGGTTGTGCAGGTTCTTCTCCTGGAAGATGTTGTTATTTTTCCTCTCAGAGTAGGCACTGGTAGGGAAAGTGTGAATAATTCACATTTACGCTGTTGTGAGCAGGTTTGCCCGTGGTCTGCATGATGCTAAGCAAAGGTCAAACGTGTGAAGTGCTTCCCCGCTTACCGTGTTTCAGCGCCGCTTACTGTAGCGCAAACACATGGAAACCCGCTTACAACTGCTTAAGAGTGCTTTAATCCACTTGCATCCAAAAGCCCTTATTCTAGCCCTCAAAATAACCTAACAGTCCGTGAACCCAGGACCATGAACACCACAGTCACTGACTTTACCACTAAGGCATCTGAGATATGTATGAATTTTATGGTATTTACAATATACATTGTACTACAGATATTCCTCACTACTGAAAACAAATGTGACAGTCAGTTGGTGTACATATGTCTGATACATGTTAATGTTCATATGTTTGTGAAATTAGGTGTTGCAATGTGACATGACAGGGTGTATTATGAATGAGTAAGGTTCTTGCTTTGTGTCCTTTTTATATTGTCCCCATACTCCATGTATACCCCTCCAGTTCACTTATTGGACATCCGACCCAGGCCCTCCTTGATGCATGATTGCATTACTCATCATTCCTCCCCCACCCTACTCTTCACATACAAAACAACTAGCTCTTCTATGGTGAATTAAGTTAATAATTGTTCTAATACCAGAGCTGCATGTGTTTTGTGTACACTCCAATTCCTTTGGAGTGCTTCTGTGTCATGATGTGTGTTCATAGATGTTTATATATATGGCTACTGATGTAACTGTATAAGATATATATATATATATATATATATATATATATATATATATATATATATATATATATATATATATATATATTGTATTAGTTTGTATCAGTAATACATCTGTATACTGGAATGAGTTGGTTCACAAACTACAGTACATTACAATGTACTGTACATATGTACACAAAGTCACTGTTCCATTTGTGATCATTACAGTGAAATGCATATGGTATAAGGTGTAGTCTCAAGACAATGAAACGTGTACACCTCGGATGGCGTAGTGGTACATCCCATGACTATAGTGTGCAAGGTTCAGGGTTTGACACCTGTGATGCTTTAATAATGTTTTTTACTGCAGAATAAGGCTCATTTAAGCAGTTGTAAGTATGTTTAAAAGTGTTTGTGTGACATTATAGCAGCGGTTAAACACAGTTAAACAAACATTGTAATGTATAACCTGTGCGCACAAACAAGGCCACATCCGCTAACTACTCCAGATATATACATGTCAGTGACGTAACATCTCACTATGTTCTGACATAACATTACATTCTCTGTTGACTGTACTCTCCTGCACACATGGGTTTATATGGGTGATTTGAATGTTTATTATACAGACGGTTACTACCTATATATGCAAGCTGTGGTTAAGGTATACTTTTGCACATGATAAACATCCCTGCCTTTATTGGGATTGTAACCTTGAATGCACAGATACTATGTGGATGCTATAACCATTACCCTGTTGACATTAACGTTGCTTCCGCCTATTTCCTATTTAGATGATTTCTATGCGTAAGCTAGGCTAAGCAAAGGGCGGGAGCCCCCAAACTCACTGAGGTTCACGTACTCTTGAAATAACAACATATAACAAATGTACTGTGAGACAATACATTGCATTTTTAACTGCATTAGGCATAGCCCCTCACTGACACACTTCAATTGAAACCTTGTTGTATGAATAGGTAACAGACTATACACCCCTGGGATCATGTGTCCCAGAACGATACAGCCAAGGAGTGAGGGAGCCTGTCCAATTTGATAGCTGCAAGACCTGTTGGGGGAATTGAATGGTGTTGAATTGCCACATTAACATGCCCTCTTTAGATCACTAAGTGCCCCTATCACCCTCCACAACCCCAGTCTTTAACAGCTTCCAGCAACTCTGCCTGGAATTGCTTCATTGGCTATGCTTGACAGAGGCTCAGTTACTTCATCAATGGTGCAGGGAAGGCCAACACACTATTGCTATGCTTCTAATTGCCCTTGGGCAGATAGGTAGTAGGCTATCTGTGAACCTCTAATGTGCAGGCCATCACAGCCATAATATGTGAATAAACAGACCTTCAGATCACAATATACAGTGTGAACTCACCATGTAGTCACGAAACAGTTGAGTACAGCAAGAACATACAGGACACTGATACTTAGTCACTCCAAAAGCCTATCTTGGAAGCTAGAAGACTTGTATAAGTTTAAGGCTTTCTATTGTTTACCAGTAGGTTACCTACAGGGGAGATGAAAAACAAGAACAGATGGGGAACATGCATGCAATGATACCATACCAGACTATGTGTCAGCCTTATGCTTTGGAATTCTGGCCAAGGCTATTGGCGCCCCCATGGTGCCTTATTTAGGAGAGTGTTGAAGGTGAATACCAGCTCCATAAACAGCACAATAGCAGATTCACTGAGGATTATGCTACTCGATACTAGGGGTTGTGATCACAACATGTATGCACTCACAGCACTCCTCAGGATGGACAACATCAAGATCTGTGCATTAACTGAAATCTGTCTTAAGGATCCTGAGAGCACACCATACCTACCAGACTACAACCCATACCACACATTTCAGCCACAGAACATGGACTGACAGACATGGAGGGGCTGTATCCATATTCATCAGGGATACCTACACCTCCAGGTTAGTGGGGCAGCATGATACCTCTGTGATCATCCATGTGCAGCTAACATCAGCCACAACTGCAATGTGGAATGTGGCCTGCTACAGATCACCCTCCATTACCCAGGACCTATACTCCACCTACCAGGAGACAGTGGAGAACACGACAGTCCTAATGCACACCCTGGCATTGGTCGATGTCAACTACCATACCATTAACTGGGAAATGTATTCCGGTACTCAGTTCCAGGACCAGCGCTTCCTGGAATGTATCACCTCATATGCCCTGTATCAGGGGGTAACCTCCCTAATGTGCGGTGGAAACTACTAGATGTGGTCATCACCAACATGGGCAACAGGTGCACCACAGCAGAGGTTAACTGGTCACTGGTTAGATCTGACCATGAACTATTCACTGTTTCCACACCCTAGCATTTCCCCCACCCACAGATGTATGTATACCTTTCCTACAGCTAAATTTACACTACTAGTGACAGAGGTGGGGGGTTTCACAGCCCCCACACTAAGGGGAAACACTGCTCAAGATACAGACAGATTTACAAATGCAGTCTGTAAGCGCCTACATGGATGTATGGATAATGCCATCACTGGTAAACCAAGACTCACTCCTCCTAGACAAAGACACCAGTCTGGTGGACCTCTGCAGTAAACAGGCTATACTACAGAAGTAGGACAGTGTTCCAGACAGACAGCAAATCCCACGAAAGGCAGATATCTGTGATCCACTATTAGTATGATATGTAGGTCCCTCACAACATCATCCAAGGCTATAATCAGCAGGAGAATATGCAAGGATTCAAAAGATAACCACAAAGTCTTCTTTGGCTATGTCAAGGATCTACGTGGTGACATACAGATTTGCACTGTGCTGGTGAAATATAGCCCAAAATATGCTGACCCTACTGATATTGTCAACATCCTTGCAGATGCATTTGGTGGATACTTCACCCCCTAAAGAACCCACAACACTACCTGAAAGGTACAGTATCCCAACCATCAGAGTCACACAGGTGGAAATTGCCCTCTCTAACATCAGAACACAGATGTTGACCCAGACTGCATCTTGAAAACTGTACAAAACAACCTGCCCCCCCCCATCTAATAGGCATTCCTACCTCAGCCTCTCCACAGGCTACATGCCCATACAATGGCACGTGGCAACAGTTATTCCACTCCATCAAGGTGAAATCACAACTGACCATGGTAACTACCACCCCATAAGCCTGACTAGCCTGGTCTGCAATGGTATGGTTCTCAACCTCATGGCACTCATTAACAATGACATTGGTAACCTTCAAACACATGACCCAACCCAGGTCAGTTTGGTTGCAGTTCATGCCTACTGAACCTGTTTGATGTCTTACATACAGTCCTAAAGACATTAGATGACGGGGGAGGTGGTACACACATACTACCTGGACCTCACCAAGGCTTTTGACACCATGCCCCACTCAGGTATTATTGATAAACAGTAGACATAATGAACAACGACCAAACTGATGAATAAATGTAAATGAAAAGCCACCAGCTAGATGATAAATATAATTTAATAACAAACACAAACTTATACAGCTGAAAACAAACTTCAAACAAACAAAGAATGCCAAATAACAGCACCAAAAAACAAATAAATAATGTGAGCGCTTTCGTTTAAGTATTTTAAACTTCCTC
The DNA here is from genome assembly GCF_019279795.1 of Protopterus annectens. NCBI lineage: Eukaryota > Metazoa > Chordata > Ceratodontiformes > Protopteridae > Protopterus > Protopterus annectens. Next base: position 1,340,708,586 of record NC_056731.1, read on the forward strand.
AGACAAAAAACATCTATTACATCACTTCCTTTTATAACCTTCCCAGAAAATTGCGCCAAAATCAAATTCGAATTGGAGCATGCTCAATAACCCAAAAATGGGAAATAGAATTTCTAAATACTAGATTAAAGGAATGCATGGACACAAAAATTACATATTAACTACAAGCCATAATATTACATTATATTATATAAAATTATAAAACTAATAACTTAAATCCTTCTTTTTATATAAATAATGAAATCACAAACTTCTCAAACTCTTAAAAATAATAATTTTATATATATCAAATATTTAATATTAAATAATAAAATATCACAATTAATATATTTTTATATAATAAATTATCATAATAATTATATTAGTATTTCATAGCTTCCTTCATATATATTAAAATTAATAAAATATTTAAAATTAAATGTTACATTAATCTTGGACTTTATTATGAGTTAATGATTTTAATTTTAAAATTGGCCCTATAGAACTTCTTTCATTTAAACCTGGTATAAAATCAGCTTGTAATTTTATTTGCCAGGTAAGTTCTTTTTCTTCCAAAATTAAGTTCCACGGGGTTCTTTCATCTATTTCTACTTGATCTATTATCATATAATAAAATTTATGGTTATTATATTCATTTATATGTTTTGCTAGCGCGTTATTTAATTTTTTATTTTTTATGGCATACTCATGCTCATAAATTCTCTGAGTGAACATTCTCTCAGTTTTTCCCACGTAAAAAGAAAAACAGGCATTACACCTTGCAATGGATTAGCGAAATTTTATTTAAGTCCTTTTTTCAACAAGACTTAATTAATCTTATAACTGAATTAATTGAATTAGTATTATTATGAATATTATATGATAATAGATCAAGTAGAAATAGATGAAAGAACTGAAAGAATTTTAAATATTTTATTAATTTTAATATATATGAAGGAAGCTATGAAATACTAATATAATTATTATACGATAATTTATTATATAAAAAATATATTAATTGTGATATTTTATTATTTAATATTAAATATTTGATATATATAAAATTATTATTTTTAAGAGTTTGAGAAGTTTGTGATTTCATTATTTATATAAAAAGAAGGATTTAAGTTATTAGTTTTATAATTTTATATAATATAATGTAATATTATGGCTTGTAGTTAATATGTAATTTTTGTGTCCATGCATTCCTTGAATCTAGTATTTAGAAATTCTATTTCCCATTTTTGGGTTATTGAGCATGCTCCAATTCGAATTTGATTTTGGCGCAATTTTCTGGGAAGGTTATAAAAGGAAGTGATGTAATAGATGGTTTTTGTCTGAGGAAGTTTAAAATGCTTAAACGAAAGTGCTCACATTATTTATTTGTTTTTTGGTGCTGTTATTTGGCGTTCTTTGTTCGTTTGAAGTTCGTTTGCAGCTGTATAAGTTTGTGTTCGTTATTAAATTATATTTATCATCTAGCTGGTGGCTTTTCATTTACATTTATTCATCAGTTTGGTCGTTGTTCATTATGTCTACAGTTTGCTTAGATGAAGCAGCCGTACAGCTAGACGATTCCACTGAAGGTACCGAAGGGTCGATTGGGAATCTAACAGCTTTGATTCTTAAATTAACGCAATGCGCGGACATTTTATACGAGAAAGTTAATAAAGGAGATGACAGTCGTATTAATGGGCGTGGAAAAGAAGCACCAATGCAACCTTCACAGTCTAGTTTTGATTTTAACATCACCCCAGTTTGTTTTAATAACCAGTAGGGTGGTATGGATGCCACTGGTTTGGATAATGGAGAAAAAGATAAGGACATTTCTGCTAATCAAGGAATGCAGTCAAATTATTTTGGGCAAGGTAGCGGATTTTGTGCGCAAAAACCGTTTGGACACAGAGATGGACTGAGAAAAGCTGTTCCAATGCTAAATGAGTGGTTGGGATCATCGTTTGGTTTTTCTGGACAATTAAAAGGAGGTAATAATGATAATAATGATATTGATCAAAAATTAAATGACTTTGATATCAAATTAATGAAATGTAGGAAGTTGCAACTTGAAAGTGCATATCTGAAAGAGTGCATTAGACTGAATTTTATTCCTAAAGGGTTGCGCTTATGGCGGTACCCTATGGGATTGGTTTATAATTCACCTATGCATATGGAACTGTTGCAGTTGTTTGATCGATGTGGTAAAGATCTTCTCAATATATTAATCAAATACAATCAGATAGAAATAGATAAATTGATATCTGAACTTGATGAACTTGATAAAATAATTAAAGCAGATGTTTCTTTCAACACAGTTCAATATGACATAATCAGAATATATAATAGTATTGATCAATACATTATTAAATTAAAGAATGCTAAAACAGAAAAAATTGAAAGAGACATTAAACAATATGCAAATGGGATAGCATATCCCAGACCTCCAGGTGGATTTAATAAGAAAACCAAATCTCATTCTTTAAATCAAGCCTATAGAACTGACCCTGCAGGAGAAGGTCAATATGATGGGAATTTACATAATGATTCGGTATATAATGATGAATATCCCGAACTAAGACACTCTGAAAGGCTTAAAAATAAAATTCCTTATGGTAATCAACAACCGGTGGGGTTTCAAGGTGCCAGGCCGAAAGACAAAAAATGGAGAACATAATAATGCAGAATGGTCCCAAATTTGAAGAGAATGGACATGAAATAACGGAACAATCTAGTAGTGGTTTATATAACAAGTTGCGACAAGTTATTGTGAACAATCTTGGTGACTTTAAAGTTTATAATTTTACTCAAACTGATTTTAAACAGGGAGTTGCGAATTTATTGTCAAAAGGTTTTTCATTTGTTCCTTTTCATACATTTGATGTCACTTCAACTATTATTGATATGAAATTGTTTTTAAGGAAGATTAATTTTTCATTATTGTTTCAGGATTCGATATATAATGGATCATATAAATTTACTATATCAAGTATTTATAATCCCCCCTTACAGCCTAAACTTTTAATATATGAAAAGATGTGTGAAAGTCAGTTAAGGAATTTAGATAGAATTAATAAGAAGATAATATCCCTTAAATTTAAATAAAGATGAAATGGAAATTTTAAAATGTTTACAGAAAGGTAATATAAGAGTTATGAAACCAGATAAAGGGGGAGGAGCAGTAATTATGGATACAGATTTATATAATAATAAAATGGAGTTGATTTTAAATACGGATACTTATGAACAGGTATCCTTGAATGAGTTGAATTATGCTTATAGAAAGATCTTTTCACAGATTAATGATATGTTCTTAGATAAACGAATAGACATTAATTTATTTAACTATTTAAATATCTTAACACCTAGGATCCCCGTGTTTTTCGGTAATCCGAAAATGCATAAAAATATAGAAGACCCCCCTATGCGGCCTTTGGTGGATGGGAGAGATTCTATTACGTCAGCATGTGCCAAGTACGTTGATTATGAACTAAAAAACTGTTATGATGAAAGAAGAATATATCTGTAAGGATTCTTGGACATTCTTAGAGCACATGAATCAAATATTGTTTGATGCTAAAGATGTTTTAGTAACAATAGATGTATGTGACTTATACACAGTTATTCCCCAAGACATTGGTCTTCAATGGATTAGCGAAATTTTATTTAAGTCCTCTTTTCAACAAGATTTAAATAATCTTATAATTGAATTAATTGAATTAGTACTAAATAATAATTATTTAAAATGTAATGATCAGTACTATATTCAAAAGGAAGGGATTGCTATGGGGTCATCATGCGGGGGAACTTATGCAAACTTAGCTATGATGTTTTGGGAACAGAATTTTGTATTTAATAGCAAATATTATAGTTTTATCAAATCATATCATCGTTTTCAGGATGATATCTGTTTAGTTTGGAGAGAGAATACTGATGTTTTAAATGAATTTTTAAATTATATTAATGAAACCACAAACTTTTTTAAATTTACATGGAATATTAATTTAGATAAAATTAATTATTTAGATATCAATTTGATAAAAGATTATGAAGCAAAAGCGTATATTTCCTTGATTTATAGGAAAAAAACATATTCTAACGGCTTCCTTCATTATACTAGTGCACATCCTGAGCACCAAAAAAGATCCGTAATTAAAGGTCAATTGGTGAGAGCTGCGCAAATTATTACAAAATATTCAGATTTTTTAAATGAATGTGAACATTTAAGGAGAATGTTTATTAATAAGGAATATCCAATATGGTTAATAGACAAATTAATTTTAGAAGTTAACCAAAAAAGAGAAAATGGTCATTTTAAACCAATTTTGCAAGTTGGGAGTGAAGTTATCACTGATGTTGTAAGTAATGTAGATTTAAGTGGCACTGAGTATAGAGAAACTATTATAAGTTTAGATACATCTTGTAAAAATAAGAGTACTAGATTGGAAGAATTTCCAAAAGCTTTAGTTATCACTTTTTCACAAGATTACCAAATGGTAAAAGAGGTTTTTTATAATAATTGGGAAATCCTATCTGGAGATACCCAACGTAAAAAACATATTAAGCAATCCCCAAAGATAGTTTATAGAAAAGGGAAATGCTTTAAAGATTTATTAAAATCTAATAATAACATAGGAATAGGTAAAAAAGTGAAGAGTGGAAACTATAGATGAGGAGCATGCAAATGGTGCTTCAGAATTCAAGAAGGAGATAGTTTCACTATACGTGATAAGAAGTATTACATTAAAAAGAAATTTAACTGTAAATCTAAAGCAGTTGTTTATCTTGCAAGGTGTAATGCCTGTTTTTCTTTTTACATGGGAAAAAACGAGAGAATGTTCACTCAGAGAATGTATGAGCATGAGTATGCCATAAAAAATAAAAAATTAAATAAAGCGCTAGCAAAACATATAAATGAATATAATAACCATAAATTTTATTATATGATAATAGATCAAGTAGAAATAGATGAAAGAACCCTGTAGAACTTAATTTTGGAAGAAAAAGAACTTACCTGGCAAATAAAATTACAAGCTGATTTTATACCAGGTTTAAATGAAAGAAGTTCTATAGGGCCAATTTTAAAATTAAAAGCATTAACTCGTAATAAAGTCCAAGATTAATGTAACATTTAATTTTAAATATTTTATTAATTTTTAATATATATGAAGGAAGCTATGAAATACTAATATAATTATTATACGATAATTTATTATGTAAAAAATATATTAATTGTGATATTTTATTATTTAATATTAAATATTTGATATATATAAAATTATTATTTTTAAGAGTTTGAGAAGTTTGTGATTTCATTATTTATATAAAAAGAAGGATTTAAGTTATTAGTTTTATAATTTTATATAATATAATGTAATATTATGGCTTGTAGTTAATATGTAATTTTTGTGTCCATGCATTCCTTGAATCTAGTATTTAGAAATTCTATTTCCCATTTTTGGGTTATTGAGCATGCTCCAATTCGAATTTGATTTTGGCGCAATTTTCTGGGAAGATTATAAAAGGAAGTGATGTAATAGATGTTTTTTGTCTGAGGAAGTTTAAAATACTTAAACGAAAGCGCTCACATTATTTATTTGTTTTTTGGTGCTGTTATTTGGCGTTCTTTGTTCGTTTGAAGTTCGTTTTCAGCTGTATAAGTTTGTGTTCATTATTAAATTATATTTATCATCTAGCTGGTGGCTTTTCATTTACATTTATTCATTATTGATAAACACACCAGCCTGTACATTCACCAATACATCACAGGTTGGGTTGCCAATGTGCTTACATACAGAACCCACATGGTACGACTAGTGGTCTCCAGGTCCAATTCTTGAACAGTCACGTCTGGTGTCCCACAGGACTCAGTCCTGGGAACCCTACTGTTTGGCATATACGTCTCAGATGTACAGGCAAACACAGGTGGATTACGGCAGACCATGTTTGGCAATGACTGCAAACTGGGAGCCATGATTGATAGTCCAGATGACATGGACATCCCTCAAGGGGCCTTACAGAGAATGTCACTGGGTGCCAATGACACGGTCTCCAGCCAAGTGCCTCTAACTGCATGGTCATTCCATTGTGGAATTGGCACCCACATATTAACACATGAGCGGCAGCCACTTTAATACAGATGAGGTAATGGGGTATCTGAGGACTAAGATAGATAGTGATCTCCCCTTTGACAATCATATCTCCACAGTAGTTAGGACATCCTTCTATGTAGGCCATCTAATTACTAAAGAATTCCCATCTAGACATACTGGAGTTATAGTGCCCCTTTACTCATCACTCATCAGTCCCATCATAGGGTATAATGACCCATGTGGGATGTACCTCAGAGGACATGTCCAACAGCTGGGGGGTCAACAAATGTACCTCACCAAGGGGAATACTGGCCTCCAACATATGGCCTTTGCAGCTGGACTGAATAAACTCCTGCTTTACTCAATGGCATCTCATTTACCCAGAGATGATCTCCACTGGCCAACACAGCCATGTCGAACTCAGGCTTGATGGATATGCTCCACCTATGGGAATCCATGTCACAGTGAACCACACATTGTAGTGAGCTGACCTTGCCACAACAATAACCGGAAGATGCTGGAGGGACAGCTTCCTGTCACAGACACTCCCCATACTTTGGAACAACATCCCTAACTACATTATACAGAGCCCCTCACTAGCACTCTGCTAGAGAAACCTTGAAGGGTGGATGGGGAACAGTAGATGCACCCCAGGGATCCTGCCATTGGCTCTGCTCCACAGAGCGATGGTTAATGAATCAGTAGGGTGGCAAAAGCTGACACATTTTGGCTGGCCTTATGAATGGCCTCTGGCAGTTGGCTAGGTACCTACCTATGAATGTATACATACAGTATCTGCATATGCTGATAGCTTAATTTACTGTTCAGGTGTTGACTTACCTTGTGCCAATGGCTGTTGTGTATGCAATAGTTGAGGGCTGCCTATGTTGGATGCACACAGTAGACTGTCTATACATGACAATTTACAGGTAGTCATGTGTGTGTGCCATCCATTTTTACTGTGTGTGCAGGTGGAGAAAGGTGTCAGTCCCTAGGTCCCTACACTGTCAGTGTGTGTGCTATACATTCCCTCTTTGCCAAGGCATGGGCATACTGGGCACACCTCCATCTGCCTACTGGGGCTGGCTCAGGGTGTTCATGGTCTGAGTACCTCTGTGCCTGTGGCATGCCCGATGTGGGAGTCGTGACAGCTTCCAGGGCTGCCAGCACACACATCCATGATAATGCCCTTTGCATTGTACACAACCTGACAGTTGATGGAGGGGTATCTCTTACGGTTTATGTAGCGCCTACCGTGTTCACCGGGTGGTGACTTGATGTGTATGTGCATGTAGTCTATTGCACCCAGTACCTCCGGGTATTCCGCCACATGGTGGAAGAGACTCATATTGCTGGCCCACTCCTCCTGCATTCAGGGGAAGTATATGTGCTCACTGGCATGTGGTAACATGGCATCCAGGAACTGTGTAGTACCCTGGATGCTGATGCCTGTGAGATACCCATGATATCCCCAGTTGGTCTTTGAAAGGTACCTGTAGCTAGTAGACTCAGGCTTACACATACCTTTGTATCCACTGGGATGGGTTCCCCTCTCTTTGTTCTGGCTGTGAGACATGGCTGGCACAGCTCCACAAGTTGCTGTAGGGTGTCCCCGTCCACCCTGTAACACACTACTATCTCCAGATCATGTAGCCCCTGGTAGGTTACCCTGGGTCTGAACACTCTCCTCCTTCTCTGGTGCCTGCGGTGGTCATGTGCATCATCCTCCACACCACCTTCAGTTGCCAACACATGCTGGTGGATCAAAGCTATGGCAGCCCCAACATGTACATAATAAAAGTTCCCCGTCTGTATACACCACTGGTGCAGAGTGTATGGGAATACGCAAATGTGTGTGAGGTGCTTTCACACTTTATAGTATTGTGCTATGGATGCTACTGATGTAAGTGGGTGTGTATGAGCTATTCCAGCTGCTGCGTGTCTTAATTATGGGTTTTGCATTGAGTACTGCGAGTGTGGAGCCTTTACTGTGGAGATCTACTTGCCTGCCTTGATTAATCTGTTGCCCTTTAATTCACTTTTAGACCTGGATCCCCTCCCATTATCAGGCATGCATCCACCTGCCGTCTTTCTTGTTTTGTACTTTCCCTACCCAGTCATGGTGAAATGTGTCTTGTAGCTGATATACTGCATATCACCTTTGTTCTGCTTTGGCACTTTGCTGTTTTCTTTGCAGTATGGCCCTCCCCTTCCCTGTTCTGCAGGTAGCTGCTTGCAGCCTTGTTAGCTGTTGTCAATGGCTCACTGTAGGCTCCCAGGTGTTAATTAGTCATTTGTACTCCAATTTCACTGCTGCAGCATTTCCTTATTGCTTTCCTATATCCTTCCTGGTTCAGCTGCAGTGCGCGCCGCTCATACCCATTTACCGGGTTTATGAGCATTTTCATCTCCGTTCACATGTATACTCAGTTACTTTGTGTACTCTCAGCTAAGCATAACTATGGACAATTCGACACACCCCTATCCTGCAGCTTTTCCTAGCTAGGGGCAGACTGGTTTAGCAATGCTCCAATGTTCTTACAGCAATGGCGACACACCCCTCTCTTGATGTCATCTTTATCTCAAGGGTTCACCTCGGTGTTATAACACTATGCTGTGAGGTGCATCCTTACACCAGCGGGGAATCTGTGATTCACTATTACTCCTCTCATTTGCATGACATTGCCTACTAATTCCTAGCTACTGCTCATAACACTGTCACTGCCTTTTAGCAACCCTTGTGCCATGTGTATGGTGTAGCATGCCTGCCATTGACTATTATGGGTAAATCGTGATATGTGTTTCACTGCGGTTTTATTCTATATTTGTATATATTCCTTGCGATCCCCTTTGCGCACTGCTGCCCTGTGCTTCCAAGTCGCGATAGTGCGACTATATATATAAAATGTTAATTTTATATTTTACACATTTTTTTTATGCAAATGACTATATATTTAGCCATTGGCATATATTAACAATATAATACATGTGTTTGGTCGGCTGTCATGGCTCCAATTTTATGTTTGCAAAAATGTAAACCGTTTTCTACGGTTTACATATCTGCATGCTTACACTATGCCTGCACCACTTCCTGAATCACTACATACCTTCATTTGCATGCTACACTGCTGCACATGGGGTAATTAGCATACAAGGCTCAGGAGTTGTAAGGGCCTAGCGTACGCAGGTAGTGCACATGGGAACAGCTCGTACCCGAATCGCTCGGTGGCCATCTTTGGTGTTAGAACACTGACGCTACGCCTGCACCTGGTGCAAGCTTCATGAATCCCAGGGATTTTCTTTTCATTTTACATGGCTCCTAATATAAAATATATATTTCCAAGTTTTTATATTTACTGTTTCACAATATGCTACTTTCCCCGGCTGGTCTTATTGCAACATTGTTAGTATTTGTTGCACTTTTTTCTTTTTCATTTCTGCATTATTTTGTGCTGTATTTGACCATAATAGGATCTGCCCAGCTGGAACTTGCTAGTTATCATTTGCTGATATATAAACATTATGGAAGATTAAGATTGGGTATCCAGTCATAACCAAGTTGTTATATAGTTGAGAAACAAACATCAGGAAATTTACATTAACAGCAGAACAAAGTGAAGTTCTAGAGGCAAGTTTTGCCATTTGTTTCAAGAAATATAATTACATGGTTATGGTCAGAAAGACCTTATCATAAATTTTTGCAGTACATGCAGCTTTACCTGTTCAATATGCTACCAGTCACACATACAGAAAAATAAATGCGTAGGAGAGCCAGGTGTTTTACAGCTTTGAAAGCTGTAACGTACACACTCCTGCCACATAGGTATGAAGTACATGGATTTAGCTGCTCCACACATAGAGAAAAAAAAAAAGGAAAAAGTAAACTACAGAACAGTTAAACATTTTTGAAGTGTTAAACTTATCACAAACCTTGCTGCCAACTCCACCCTATATATCCGAAGAGCAGGTCATTAAAGTCTTGTCTATGACAAAAAACACAGCCTCTGTGGGACCAGATGGCATCCTAGGCTGTCTTCTAAACAAACTAAAACATAAACTAGCATCACCATTAAGTACCCTATTCAACCACAGCCTAACTACAGGCTAAGTTCCTGTGGAATGGAGAACAGCAACAGTTATTCCCCTCCATAAAGATGACTTAGCAACAGACCAGGGAAATTATAGACCCATAAGTATGACCAGCCTCATCTGTAAAGCCATCACCATGGACCTCATAATAAAGACATAGGCAACATCCAAACCATGGATCTGATCCACTTCGGCTTTGTTAAGGGGAGATCTTGCCTGTTAAACCTAGTGGATTTCTTTGAAAATATGACCAATGTGTGACCAGCACCATTGATGAGGTCAAATCTTTGTACACAGCATACCTCGACTTGGCAAATGCCTTTGACACAATCCCAAACTCAGGTATTACCGATAAACTTAAAATGAATGCAAACCCTTTTGTTGTAAGATGAGTTGCCAACTGGCTCACATAGCGGTCACACACTATCAATGTGGGTGACTCAACATCAACAAACAGACTTATCGCTAGTGGGGTGCCACAGGGGTCAGTGCTGGGCCCCCTACTGATTGGTATATACTTCTTAGGGGAGAGTTATGGCTGGCTTACAGAGCAATCTCTGACCCAAACCTAATGAATTTCTTACACATCTGTAAATCAAACTGGACTAGAGCTACCCATTCCAGGGAATTAAATATGGCCTGTGACTTGAATATGATGTACTGGAGGAACAGATTTGTCTTCCAGTGACTACAGCTTCTTTAAAATAGGCCAATTCATGTGAAACAGAGCACCTCAATGACACTGTTCAAAAGGAACCTGGCCGAGTGGATGCAACACCATAAATTCATACTGAGGATAGTGCCCACAACTCTCCTGGACATAGGCATTCATTACTAAATACAATCCTGGGTATTGAGTAGAGTATCTATCGTATTACATCAGGATGAAACGGCTAGGTATGAAATTGCCTCTGGGTCAATAGCCTAGCAACCTCCTATGATCCTATGAAATGCTGTAATATACTTAGCTTTGCCTCACAGACAGCAGACAGAAGTGAATGCATGTGGCTTTTGTAGTAGCTTTAAAAGCTGCAAAATACTTCTTGCTGGCACACACAGCCAAAGAACTGTGGCATGCCAAAGTGTGCTAAGCTTTGAAAACTGTTTTGAGATTCCTGCTGCTGTTCTGTGTTGACCTTTGGTTATGAACTAGCACACAACTAGAGGTTAACAGCAATGAAAGGTGTTTAAGAAACATTCTTAAGCACTTACCTCAGAAATATGATTAGCAACTTGTTTATGAATTCATATCATATTCATGGCACTCCATATGTTTAAAATCAATAATATACTTCTGAATTTATTAATTCCTTCATATTCTGCTATGAGATTATATTTGACACCTAGACATCAAGCAATGTGCAATGCACTTATGTTTTCCTTTACTCTCTCTTCCTTTTAACTCATCTCCTCACCCAAGCCCCTCTACTCATCCTAACCATGGGCTTAGCCTCCCATAAGCACCATGTAATTCTTGCAAAATTGAATTGCCCTTTTTCTTAATGTATAACAACAATATGTGAGAAAACTAAAAAAATATATCTGTCACTCTCCACTTGACTTGTTTCATTGACAGTTTAGGCAATATCTGTCATATTTTGCTAGTAGTTTATCCAAGTATGTATTCTGGTTAGTCAGAATACTTGATTAGCACTAAAAGAACTGTCTCCTCTTTCTTGGAGTATGACTGCTTCCCAAATCCTGGAAAGCAATGGCATGTTTTATCCTAATGTTCTCTTGGATCATGGTATTTTACCATGTGGCTTACCCTTACAGAACCTGTGAGTGGTACTTGGGTTCTTTGATTATTCACATTTAGTTCTATATATTAAAAATAATTTTGCTTTCAGCTGAGAGCAGAGCTTAAATTCATACATTCATACAGTGACTTCATAAGCTTATGGCTGACAGGCCATGTAATGTATATTGTCAACAGCAGGAAACTGT
>NC_056731.1:1341070686-1341130686 GCF_019279795.1 Protopterus annectens
ATTGCCTTATTAGGAAGGAGGGAAGTTTCTTTGCTTACCAGTGGGAGTGGGAAGCACTGAGCAGCCTTTCTGTCCGATTTGGTGAAGTTTCAGCCAGAAACTAGTAGTCCATTGGTCGTTTTGGGCCAGTTCCTAGCTCCTTTCAGCCCCCTGCTATAAAACACGCTAAACACGCGTTTTCCAGCTTGTACCAACTCAGCACAGATCCTCGTGGTGGCCTGCAGAGTGATCCAAGCAGCAGAGAGCTAAAAGAGTGACTTTCTACCAGATATAAGTATTTTTGTGGCTTTCCCACTGTTATTAAGCTAGCCACTGCATTTTGCCTGTTTTACTGCTACTTTAAGTGATTTCTGCATTTTACACTGTTTATTGCACTTTAAGTTACTAATTGTTGCAAATTGTTTCTGTAGGCTACACACTAAAGTGCGCTAGCCGATTTACAGCATTTATAGCATTTACTGTCTGTTTTTTTTCTTGTCTCTGTAAAAAAAAAAAAAAAAAAAATCTCTTGTTTTCCCACCTTACTGAACTAGAGTAGTCCAGTTTCAGAGTTGCTGATCCCTGGGCTTTGTTTTTAGTTCCTGTTACTGATCCATTGCCTTATTAGGAAGGAGGGAAGTTTCTTTGCTTACCAGTGGGAGTGGGAAGCACTGAGCAGCCTTTCTGTCCGATTTGGTGAAGTTTCAGCCAGAAACTAGTAGTCCATTGGTCGTTTTGGGCCAATTCCTAGCTCCTTTCAGCCCCCTGCTATAAAACACGCTAAACACGCGTTTTCCAGCTTGTACCAACTCAGCACAGATCCTCGTGGTGGCCTGCAGAGTGATCCAAGCAGCAGAGAGCTAAAAGAGTGACTTTCTACCAGATATAAGTATTTTTGTGGCTTTCCCACAGTTATTAAGCTAGCGACTGCATTTCGCCTGTTTTACTGCTACTTTAAGTGATTTCTGCATTTTACACTGTTTATTGCACTTTAAGTTACTAATTGTTGCAAATTGTTTCTGCAGGCTACACACTAAAGTGCGCTAGCCGATTTACAGCATTTATAGCATTTACTGTCTGTTTTTTTCCTTGTCTCTGTAATAAAACAAAAAAAATCTCTTGTTTTCCCACCTTACTAAACTAGAGTAGTCCAGTTTCAGAGTTGCTGATCCCTGGGCTTTGTTTTTAGTTCCTGTTACTGATCCATTGCCTTATTAGGAAGGAGGGAAGTTTCTTTGCTTACCAGTGGGATGGGAAGCACTGAGCGGCCTTTTTGTCCGATTTGGTGACGTTTCAGCCAGAAACTAGTAGTCCATTGGTTGTTTTGGGCCAATTCCTAGCTCCCTTCAGCCCCCTGCTATAAAACACGCTAAACGCGCATAAGCGCGATTTAGCGCGGAGTTACCACTGTTGCACACAAGAGCAGCGGCGGTTAAACAAGGTTAAACTATTTGGGCCATCTAAATTCCACTCTTCCAATTTTCCCTTAGAACTACCTTCCTCGAGCTTTACTGCTGATCTAACCATCATATCCTATAACTGAAAAGTTAATCTCTACTTGATTCCCAAGTAGACTATTCTCTATCTGTAAAGCCTAGCACTTACTCCTACAGTACTTGCACCTTGATAAAGCACTCTTATTATAGATAGTACCCCACCAGCCTAAAACCCACTTCCCCCGGAGTCCTTTGAAAGTCTCTTTATCTACTACTTCTAGTATGTCGAGGGATCAGTTGCTAGTGTCCTCTCCAGCTCAACTGGTGAACCTGGGAATATTGAGGCAATGTTACAATTGCCACATGTACACAGACAATCCTCTCCTTCTCCCACAAAACACAAATACATGCGAGAGATGCAACTATACGGCCAAACTGGAGGCTGAGCTCTCTCAACATAGGACTGGCAAGACCAGACAGGAGGAGAAGGTAACCACACACAATACATACCCAGTCACACATGGTACCATCACAACTTCAAATCATACACATACTCACACAAAGACATACTCGGAGGCTCTGATCAAAAATTTACCAAAACAGCAGAGGCCACCAAAGCAGACACCCAAACAACTACCACCTCACGACCCAACACATGCAACACATAGACCACACAGTCAGAGTGTCAAACAGTCACAGCCCTTAAGGCCAAACAAAATGCCAGACACACTTGTCATTGGTGATTCCATAGTCAGACACACTGACGTCCCGCTCACCAGACTGAGTAAAGAGAAGGTCACAGTAAGCTGCCTGCCGGGCGCTAGAATCCGCCACATAACGCAAGCACTCAGGTCTCTCAACAGCAGGTACAAGTATGACTCAGTCATTGTCCACGCTGGTGTCAACGACCTGAGACGTACCTCCTTGGACTACATGAAAAGGGACATCGAGGAGCTCTCTGATTATGTAGCCCAGGCAGGTATGACCCTGACCTTGAGCAGTATCCTACCTTCACCTAGAATGATGCCACAATACAGTGATAAGATGATCATCTTTAATAATTGGCTTAAATTCTGGTGTCATTCAAAGGGGATCCAATGTCTGTCTGCCTGGGATGACATGCTGGACAAGCCACGCTGCTTTGCAAGGGACGGCTTGCACCTGTCATCCCTGGGCTTCCGGATATTGGCAAAGGCTCTTGCCACCCCCATAGTGCCTTTTTAGGCAAGGCTCAAATTCTAAACCTACCACCCTAGAACACCAAAAAGGAAAAAAACTAAGGGTAATGCTGCTCAATGCCAGAAGTCTCAATCTCAAGATGCACGCACTCGAGGCCCTTCTCAATATGGAGAACATCGATGTCTGTGCTGTGACAGAAACCTGGTTCAAGGCTCCTGAGAGCACCCCAGCACTAACAGGTTTCACCTCATATCATGCTCCGCCCCAAAATCCGGACAACACCAAGAAAGGAGGGGGTGTCCATATTCATAAAGGACACCCACACCTCAAGGTTGGTGGCAACGACGATGCATCGGAGACCATCCAGGTGCAATTAACCATAGGCAAGACTGCTCTGCAATTTGTAGCATGTTACAGGCCACCCTCTCAAACTCAGGAACCTCACATGGTCTTCCTGAAAACATTGGAGGGATAAATGTATCTCCAAACACCATCATACTAGGTGACTTCAACTACCCTAATATAGACTGGGAACACTACTCAAGCCCGAACACTCTAACCCAAAGATTCCTGGAGTTCATAAACTCAAATGCCATGGAACAACTAGTCACCATCCCCACAAGAGGAGAAAACATACTTGATCTCATCATCACGAACATGGGATCAAAATGTTCAACACCGAAGTATACCTCTCACTGGTGAGATCAGATCATAAACTAATCTCGATGGAGGTCCTCATCCTGCCCCCACCTGATACAAAAACGACCACAGTGAAAAACTTCTCAAAAGCCGATTTCACACTTCTAAAAACTAGTGTGGTCTCCTTTAAGGCCCCTGAGCCAGTGGTAAACATTACTCAAACCGCTGAATCACTTACAAATGCCTTCTACCAGCACCTACAGGACTGCATGGATCAGGCAATCCCAAACAAAACTAAGACTCTCTGTACCAAAGGCAAGCATCCAGTCTGGTGGACCCCAGCCATAAACAAACTCTACAACAAAAGGAGGAAGCTACTACAAGATAGAGCAAAATCCTTGAAAGGTAAGACACCTTTGATCATTATAAGTAAAAACTAAGAGCTCTCATAAAATCATCCAAGGCAAATTTTGAGAGAAAAATCGCCAAGGACTCTAAAGAGAATCATAAGGCCTTCTTTAGCTATGTTAGAAACCTAGGAGGAAACTCCCAGATATGCTCAGAATTAGTTCAAAATGATGTGAAAATTACTGAACCTACACACATTGCCAACATACTGGCTGACAGGTTCAGTGCAAACTTCCCCTCCCCCAAAAGGAGATATATCTATTCCAGAGGATTGTAGCCCCCAAACATCTCCAACGCCCAGGTGAGAACTGCCCTCACTAAGGCAAAAAACACAGCATCCATGGGACCGGATGGTGTCCCCGGCTGTGTGCTTCACGAACTCAACGAGGAATTAAACCCACAGTTAGGACAGCTGTTTAATCTTAGCCTCACCTCAGGATACTTACCCAAGGAGTGGCGCACGGCGACTGTGGTCCCACTTCATAAGGGCGGTGCCTCCACAGACCCTGGAAATTACCGCCCCATTAGCTTGACAAGCCTTATCTGCAAAGCCATGGAGAGGATCATAATGGAACTCATAAATAAAGACATAGGGAACTTGCAGACTTTGGATCCAACCCAGTTTGGCTTTGTCAAAGGCAGATCCTGCCTCTTAAACTTGGTTGACTTTTTCGAGACAGTCACCAAGGCCATTGATGAGGGAAAGGCAGTCCATACAGCCTACCTCGACCTGGCAAAGGCCTTCGACACAATACCCCACTCAGGTATCATCGAAAAACTCATCAGCTTGAATGTAAACCCATACATCACAAGATGGGTTGCAAACTGGCTATGTGACAGAACCCACAGGGTCAGAGTTGCTGGAGCCATGTCAGACTCAAAGCCTGTCACAAGTGGTGTCCCACAGGGCTCAATCCTGGGTCCACTCTTGTTCGGCATCTACTTTTCTGAAGTACAAGCAAACATAGGAGGGTTATGGCTGACAAAGTTTGCAGATGACTGCAAACTGGGCGCCATAGTCGAAAACACATCTGACACAGATATCCTCCAGAAGGGCCTCACAGAAACGGATAATTGGTGCCAGAGCCATGGCCTGAAGTTAAACGCCAAAAAATGCATAGTCATACCCTTCGGGAAAAACAAGGTTACCCCTAGCTACCATATAGGTGGCAATCCACTGAGCACAGAAAAAGTCATCAGGGATCTGGGGACCCAGGTTGACAGTAGCCTTTCATTTGACACTCATGTTGCTAAAGTAGTTAGGAAAACCTTCTATATCGCCCACCTGATCATGAAGGGATTCACATCTAGATCAAGGGAGGTCATCGTCCCCCTGTACTCATCACTCATTAGACCTATGATTGAGTACAATGCCCGCTCGAATGTATCTGACCAGACACCTGCTACAGCTTGAAAGGCCCCAAAAGTTCCTCACCAAAAGGATAAAGGGTCTCAAAAATATGTCTTATACTGCCCGACTGAAAGAACTCCAGCTCTATTCAGTCTCATACCGCTTGCTCAGAGGTGACCTGTGCCTGACATATAAGGCCATGTCAAACCCAGATTTGATGAATATGCTTCACCTCAAAAAATCTAGATCCCTCAGAACCACAAGGGCGGGAGACTTAAACCTTGACACGGTTATAAATAGAACATGCTGGAGGGACAGATTCATCACCCAGAGACTCCCTATGCTGTGGAACAAAATCCCGGTACATGTGAGGCAGAGCACCTCTCTGGCCTTGTTCAAGAGGAATCTTGACCAATGGATGGGAGATTGCAGATATATCCCAGGGATTACTTCAGTGTCACTGCTTGACAGGCACAGCAAAATGATAGGCATAGTTTTTATTCAAACTAAAGGGGTGGCGAAAGCCACATAACTATGGGCTAGGCTTATAAATGCCCTTGGGCAGATAGCCTAGTATGAACCTATGAACCTATGAACCTATGAGTAATAACAGAATGAGCTTATTTGGCTCTGAGGACAGCGTTCTTTTTTTTTCTCGATTGTTTTTATTGAAAACTTTAACAGCAAAACATTAATATATGATAACAGAAATATTATAAAACAAATATACATATCTAAAAGAACAATAATAAACAACTAAAATAACTATTTACAATGGTGTCTACTATAAAACAAAGCTTTTTAAACAGAAAAAGAAATATGATAAGAGTAGTTGTTAGTTAATTATTAAAGTCTGGTATCCAGCAGTTCTTTAAATTTCAGCCATATATTATATGAAGAGGTGATTCTAGACGTTTGTGTCTTGATCGTGATAAGTTCAAGATAACAGACTTCAGTTGCCAAGTGTAATAATGCCTTCATAGTAGGAGTGGTCTGATTCTTCCAGTCCTTGATGATGACTTTACTTGCTAATGTTATAATACTCCATAAAAGAGGATATTTTATTTTTATGACACAAGTAGGAATAGGTGTATTAAATAAAATAAGAGATTAGGTCAGCATAGAATTATCATTAAAACAGGCTGTAAGAGAGAATTCTTATTATCCGAATATATTTTAAGTTTTATGCAGCTGTAAAATGTATGCCGCTAGTCCTCTTCAACATTTAGTCATCTCCCGCATCCTATGTCTTTATTATACATCAATTCACCTTTATGCAGTGTGATAAAGATTCTATGTAAGAACTTCCAAGAGAATATCCTCCACCTTAGTGATGAAGTAGTTTGTTTTAAATACTGGAGTATTATATTTTTATAGTCTTCACTTGGTTCATAAGTTCATAGATAGGTTCATAGATTTGTACTAGGCTAACTGCCCTTGTGGGCCATTTTAAGCCTAGCCAGTTACCCCATGTGAGAATCAAACCCTGTACATTGCGTCTTCAAGGTGAACACCTTAACCATTATGCCAACCTCCCACCCCTAAAACAAAATAAACAGCCTTTGCAGGTCTTGAACCAAGGACCTCATACACTATAGTCACAGCAATTGACCACTAAGCCATCAAAGCAATAAAAGGTTGCTTCTCCCCTGGGAGACACACAGTTGGTAAGTGCAGGATTCAAACCCCTATCTAACTGCATTATAATTCTAAAGCAGTAAGCATTTACACGGCATGCTATACACATTACATTAGAAATATAATGTTTCCGTAGCTGGAGTTATTATTAACAAATCTAAAATAAACCTAATAACTTTCTCAGTGACACACTGTTGATTTAAGTACCTTGTATATTTTAGATAGAAATCCCTTTCCAATTATATTTTGATGCATTAGAATAATGAGTAAATCAATAAATGTGGGGAAAGAATTTCTAACTATTGGTTGCATTAGATTAATCTTATATTCAACTAAATTTCTACAATTTTTAATTTCTAACCATAGGTCTTTGCTTAACGCAAAATTATTAATGACACAGTCAACAGTTTGTAACTTCCCATTGTCTAGTAATTGATACCAGTATAACAGTTTTTTTGTTGTTAAATGTAGTCGTTGTTAAATGTATTAATGCTATTTTGAGTATAGGCAATTGGAAATACCTAGAAATTTCATACTTTATATTCAGGCTTCCTGAAAATGAAAATTTTAAAAGAGGTTATTATTGTATTAATATAATAAGAGTTAACTGGTTTGTTTTTGTTTTCTATAAAATAGTCTTTTACTGACCAATGAAATGTATTAGTAGCTATTTTAGCATGATATGATTTTGTTAAATTATTGGATTTACACTAAATACCTCCCTGAATATCTTTCCATTTGGCATTATAATTGTTATTCAAGCAAGAATTTATTGTCTTAACAATTGAGGATATTGTTTCTTTCGGCTTTTCCCAGTTAGGGGTGGCCACAGTGGAACTCCAGTCTGCTAATGATTGGCAGTAGATTTTTACATGCCGAGTTGCCAGCCCTGATGCACAAACTTCAACAAAGGTACGCCCATTCACGCATGTCTCCACGCAGAAGACGCTCTAGCTGAGAATCAAACCGGACAACGTCTTACTGTGAGGTGACAACGCTACCATGGCACCACTAGCACAGTCCCTGTCTTAACAATTGAGGATAAGGAATATAATTCTAAATCTGGAAGACCAATACCACCTGATGTTCATTCTCTAATGTGATAGTTTAAAGCCAACCTAGGCTTATTAGGAAACCATAAAAATCTTAGTAACAAAGAATTATACTGACAGTGTTCTTGATCTCTTTTAATTTATATTTGGTAATAGTTTACATTTAATGCTGTGATTATGATGATACTTATTGAGAAACTGTATTTAAAAGAGTTACAGACCACTAAATTTTCATTTCATTTTTTGAAATGGAAAACTAAAATATATGTATGACAGCACTTTAATTCTGACACTGGGATTGTAGCTATATTTTCTATACCTTAAAACATTTACTGAAAATGAGTATAATGATGATAATGTTCCTAGAAATATAATTTTTCCGTAGCTGGAGGGGCTGACAGCAAACATGTGAAACAAACTTTGCTACACCTGACTACACATTTAATCTTACTCAAAGATTAATCTGTCATTAACATTTATCTTAATCCATCCATCCTCAACCCCTTTTTGCATTTTTGCATATGTGGTTGGGGTGCCACTTCAGCAGTGGCAATCATCTCGAGCCAAGGTTTACATCACCAGGTGGCTAGCCATGCCACAGTAGTTTATTCATACCAGTCACTCGCGTGCACACACACACACACACACACACACACACACACACACACACACACACACACACACACACACACACACACACACCTACGGCCAATTTAGAGTGTCTAATTCACCTACTGCATGTCTTTGGAAATGTAGAAGGAAACCAGAGAACCCAGAGGAAACCCACGTGACCACTGGAAGGACATGCAGACTAATACCCAGCCAAGAATCGAACCGGAGAACCTCTTGCTATGAGGCAACAACCTCTTGCTGTAAGGTGACAACAATTTATTTTAATCAACGCGTCTATATTTGTGTGTTTATTTATTTTTTTTAATGAAATCAGTACTGTCACTGTTCTACACATCTGCAGTGAACAGTTTACTTTCCTTGTGACTTTGTTTGCCCCCATATTTCACTAGTTACATCTTGGTGCTGTCTGAAGGGTGAGCTGCATCCTCTGATGTGGTATAGATATGGTAGAAAAACAAGCCTGAAAATGAGGAAACATTGCTATATGAGGATTAACACAAAAGGCTTAAGTAAACATGATGGTTTTCACTCATTTTTCTGTAGTGCTGTTTTGTCCCCAGATAAAGCATGTGGCCTGTAGTTCAGATCTTGCAGGAAGCTTCTTGAACTTTGTTGGAGCCTGGTTTGTTGGGATCCATAATGTATTTCTTTAACAGCACAGACAAGACAATTGTATGGCCATATTTTTTTCTCATTCTTTAATGGTCTGACTGTTGTGACTGTCATGCTTCAGTGCTTTTTTTTTATATCTTTAAAAAAATCACAACTTGGTAGTTAGGAATGTACTATGTTATTCATACTGATCACTGCTGCAGTAGCCTTAGCTATATGGGATATATCCTGTCAAGGATATAATAGCTGGTCAGCTTCCAAAGCTTCAGGGTGCCTTCCACTTACCCAAACTGTCTAGCAGCTCAAGCTGAGATGACAAAAATACAAGTTTGGGAGCAAAGCCCTTCAGTGCTTTCCTACCTAGCGAGCAGACAAGTTCCTTTTGGAGAAAAATATAACTTCCATTTTCTTATTTTTACTGATGTAAAATTACTTTCCTCTTCAGGAAAGTTAATTTAAAGCAGGATTGTTGTGTTTTAATGGATTGTCTGAAGACTGTAATGCACTTGTAAAATGAGCACTCATTGTTTCTGTTATTTTAAAAGTAGTGTTAACTAACTGATAAAATATTTTCTGTGGAGAAGTTGTGTTGATTTTTTTCATTGTGGGGCTGTCATAGTGTTTGAAAGTGCTTTTTACTGTATATTTTCTGTCAACAACAAAAAAGTTACTTTTGTGGACTGGTTGTTTTACTGTCATTTGTTGCTCTTTTCCCTCAGGATAGAGACACCATTTTTGGCTTGACCATTGAAAAGATTGTCAGCTACAAAAAGAAAAAGTTAAGCACTCAGCCTTTGCCACCACAGTAGGATAGCAATTTGCCTCAGCCACAGGTAGGTGGCTCTGTTGTGGCCATTTGTTGTACATCAAACCACTCATCTTTTGCCTGGATCCCTCTGGTGTAGCACTTATAGCCACTATGGTCCAGAAACTAGCAATGTCTTCTGGAGCTGTTGTGGTCCCCAAAGCTGGCAAGGCAGAGCCACTATTATCAGTTCTGCAAGAGAGAACATGGAAGGTTTTCCTATTGTGTCAGAATGCTGTGCCCATCTCTGATTAAGCAGCACCTGCCATTATTGACATGGTTGGCCCCTTTTACCTGTCAAAAAGAAACAGAAAACCAACCATATATCCACTCCTCAAATTTCTTTGGATAAGAATAGTTTACCGGGACTGGCTCAGAGTTTAATTAAGGCTGTCAATCCTTCTTGTAGAGTAGTTTATGGTAATAGAAAGAGGGGTGCCACCTGTCCTGAAGAGCTTCCAGATCTGAATCTAAACAGGAAGATGCAGGAACGGATTCAAGGTTTTGTTCTCGATTTCTGATTCAGACTCAGAAGAGAGCTCAGTTTCTGATTCTCCCTGTGGGGAATTTTTTTTCTCTGAGATTATTGCTAAAATGTCCCAGTGTGTCCAATGGGAGAACACAGTGGTGTCTCAGACTCTCAGAAAATGCTATAAGTTTTTACAGAAGGATTTTCCAAAACCTACACCCATTCTTCCTGTTCTCTCTGCTTTAGAGGATGCATGTCTTACTGCCTGAAATTTCCCAGATAGTCAGCCAGCTGTCCATAAAAAGGCAGATAGGATGTATAAAGTTCCTTAGTCTTTTAAAATTTTCAACACTATTGCCAAACCTGACCCATAAGCTATAGCCTTAGTTGAGTCCTCTGCTGTTAAGCACTTAGTTAATTCCAGTCCTACTCTTTCTAATAAGGATGGGGAAATTATTGATAGGTATGGGAAAAAGTGTATACTTTTTCAACTTTGAATTTCAGAATTTTAAATTGTCAGGCTCATATGTTAAAGTATATTCTGGCATAATGTGAAAGTATGAGAAATATTTTATCAACAGATTCTTCTTGTGAAGAAAAATCTGCTTTAACTCATTCAAACCTATAGTGTATTTTTTGTATACTTCAAAATAACACCCATTAACATTATCAGCTAATAAAAGGCAGAATTAGAAAGGGCTAGTAGTTATTAATAAAATGACACTAAGATTTTAATCAAGGATGTCCCACAGCAGAAAAGCCTTGATTAATGCTTTTTAAGTTGATTTTTCAGAAAATGCTCTGGAATGCAAGTATGTGTGTAGGCTTTAAGAGGTGCGACATTCCACACCGTGTAGGTGTTAATGAGTTAATTAACGTAGTTTTTTCTATTGCACAGGTCACTACTTGTTTGTAATGAGTGTATATGACTCTGTTGATACTTCTTCCAGGGCTATGGCCACTGGTGCAGTTTTAAGGGCGTTTGCTTAGCTGTACTCTCAGAACTTCCCAAATTATGTCAAATGCCAAATTGTCCAAGGGATTTTCTTTTCCTTCATTCAGTTTTGACAAAACAAAAACCAGAATAAAAAGTGTCAACAGAATTCAGGTAAACAGACGTTTATGAAGAAGTGACAAGGAGGTTTCAAAAAGAAACTCCCAAAACCAAGGACTCTACAAGTCTGAATGACTGTTCAATAGACCTTGTGACCCCTTCCTACCCTGACTATTTTCTCTTCCAGAAAGTCTTTTGTATTCTTACTTTATCTCCAGCTTGTATATCTGGTAGCTTCCTACAGTTTGCTATTACAGTAATATTTCTGCATTTCTTTTATTGCATGTTGAATCTCGAGTATCAGTAATATAGAAAACAAGCAATTTGCTTTTCAGCCTTCTGCAATTTTACAGCTATGCTGCTGACAGACTGAGTCTATGTACTTGGTATTCTTATATTTCAAAACTGAAAGACAACACTCCCTGTAGCTTTTGCTATAGCTCTTGCTTATGAGCTTCTTCATTGGCTAGTTCTATCTCTGTCTATCCATTAGACTGAGGATAGGGTGAACTGGACACTACGTGTCTGATACTGCTCTCATTTAACGTGTTATATTGTATTGGTGTCTTGTTATGCTCTTCTCAGGTCTGATCCCACACTAGCGTCTAATCTCTTTTTGTTTATAACACATACCATTCTATTTATGTTTACAATACCTTTCAAGTCTTCACTTGCTTAAAAAAAATGTTTTGACTACCTCAGCTGCTGATGAAATAACAAATGGCAATCTAAGCTGTATGTATTTTGCTAATGGCATAGTCAGAGAGCACAAAATGGAGTTTGCTTTATCTAGTCTTATTTGCCAGGGACCTCAAGTTGCATCTGTTACTGAAAAAAGAACTTTGGGTTTTGCATTTTATACTCCTTCTTCTACTGTTAATAATTAGTAATACTCTCTTCTAATCATACAATTCAAAGATTGTAGATCGATGCAAATATGATTCTTGCCTTTTGTCACAACAATGATCCTTCTCTTCACCTATGCTGTTGGCTATGATTGTTTTTTAAAGACCTACAAATAACCATTTAACCAACTATTCAATAAAACAAAAAAATCAGTCACACCTCAGTTTATTGAATTAAATAGACAAGATAAGTGCTTTTGTCAGATGAAAGAGCTTATCTTATCTATTTAATTCAGTAAACCGAGGTGCTATGCTGATTTTGTTGTTTTATTGTTTCTTAAAGACACCTAACCTCTCTGTTTGAGTGCTGTGTATAGTTATACATGGGCATGCATTACTAACACCATATCAGTTTTTATCTATATACAATATTTCTCTCGCAAACTTTCTAAACCTTTAAATAAATGAGGATAGTCATGCATGATATCATTGTAGTAGAGTTTTCTCGGTATCTGAGATTGCCTCTATTTTTGAATGCAGACAGCCTTTGCTCTGATGCTGTGAATTCATTTTACCATCTTAAATTATTATAAGCCACACAACCAAAAATAATAAAAGTATATTCAATAAGTGCTTCTATTTTTAGAAGAAAGTGTACTTCAGATTTTTATATTCATATCAGTTTTCTTCAGCTGATGATTGGTGATTCCTATTGCAAGAACAGATTAAAATGTGCATATATTTGTCTTCCATCACTATTTTCCAATCTCAAATGTTTAAGTATTTTATGACAAAATAGTATATTCTACACCTGTGATTATCCTAAATTCAGCATGCTATCTATACATTGCTAGTATTTATTGCAAACTGTCTAAACTGCATTCTTTTCTTAGAGTATCTGATACATTTCCATCACTCACTGTATCAAGTTTTTTTACTTCCTCAGTATAGCAACAAATAGATTATCTTCATTTTTTTCAACAAAGCACACATTATTTTAAACAAATATTATTTGTTTTTGCTTCTACACATTTTACAAAATGTCATTTTCTAGCATGGATTCTTCAAGACTGATTGAATGCAGGACAATGCTTGCTTTCATGTTTATCTCCATGCCCTACTTAGACTTTATTTAAAGTGATGTGAGTAGTATTGCCACCATCTTGAATCCTTACATAACTATTTGTCACGTTTGTTACTTTTATAACAAAATCCTACCTTCATTTCTATTTTTTTTAATTTGACTCACATTTTATTTAACATGTACTCCTTTCATCTTTGAATATTTTAACTATATACTATGAATTTCATATGTTGTGTACCCACCCACAGGTTTTCATAATGTCAGGACTATTTTTTGTAAAAGCATGACACTTGTTTCATCATTTTGTGTACCACAGACGTACTTCATCTTATTTCAAAGTCCTGCAACTTAACAGATTCACAGTCTTTGGCTTCAGTGCTGTTGCTAGGTCAACTGACACCCTGGGCAATCCTCCAGCAGGTAGCCTTCTCAACCAGAGTTAAGGACTAAAAATAACAAAGTCCTCCAGAGCTGAGGTCCAACAAAGTAATTTCTTTCTAAATAATATCTCTTTTATAATCGGAAACAAAAAGACATATACTAGGTCATTGCTACAGTTCCTAACAAACACACACACATACACACACACACACACACACACACACACACACACACACACACACACACACGCACGCACACACACACACACACACAGTACAAGCAAATCATTTGAGCAGATGGACTTCAGATCAAGGCTGCTTAAATGACTAACCAAACTGCACTCATGCCCAACTCCCCAACAAGTGCAAACACATCAGCAATATCTTCTAAAGTGCTGATCATGCCTCTAAAGCATGTGTCTGCTGTAGCTGCCCCTTTGCCTGGCTATGACTTTGTTTGGATTTATTCTTCTATAGGATTGTATATTCGCTGTAGTATGTTGAACTGCTTTAAAGAACACACATCAAACAAATGTCAGATTTTTTTAGGGCTGACTATGATTACTGCAGAAGGTCATCACACTGGAGCTGTTTAGACTTTTCAGATAATCCATTTGCAGTAATAAATGAATAAACAAACAAACAAACCAGATTTCTGGATCCAGATCTTCCAGTTTTTTGCCAAATTTCTCTTTAATGAAATAATTCCAGGATGGTGCAGATGAGTCATATTCCACTGAGAATTATACTTCAGTTGTTCATAACACAAAAACACATGAAGGCCTTCAATGTTTCACTTCTGCAGATATACAACTTCACATTTGGAAGATGTTTCACTTCTTGTACAGCACAGAGGGTATTCAAAAACATTTATTACAGTGTTATGGTAACTAGCATGATGACTGGTGATGCATGGGGTAATTTAGAAACACATATAGTACAATTGCATTATGGGAGAAATGCTACAATATTCACAGTATACAAATGACTGCATAATGCCATACAATTTGGTGTTATCAGTGTAATGAGACTCACTGCATACGCAAATTATATAATTCAACATGACAGAGTGATTGGGAGACAGATAAATCCAGTCCTAAGAGCTGCAGTACTCATGTTTTCTGCTTTCCGGAATTCCTCAGTGTTTAGAAGTTTCACTTGTGCTAATATGCTATGAACAGCAGCAGCCTTAGTTTAATAGCAAGTGTTCGCTTCCACTCTCTGAGCCAATGTCTACAATGCTCATCATCTTCTTATGTTCATAGGTAGTCACTAGGCTTGCAGTCCAGAAGACCCTTAAAGAGCCTAGCCCAGATTCCCAGTTGTCCCCAGGCACTGTCTGGTGAAGTGACTTGAGCAAGGTCACACAGTAGGTAAATGAGAAACTACAACTCAGTCATAACTCTGTGTCAGCTGCCAAACTGTGCATCAGTCACTTTCACTAACATATAACATACCATCACATCAATGACCAGGACATTGTCAACTGCTGCTCTATGGATAGAGACACCATACAGCTGTCAGTAGATGTGTATCACCTACACAGTAACTTAAGGGATTGTACAGACTAACTCTATAGACATGAAAGTTCATGTATCATTAACCATCCTTGTTCCAAGAACCTTTCAGTGTGTCTGACAGTGGACACAATAGGAATGGCATTAGCATGGCAGATCATATGCCAGTTGCTTGACATGATGTTATAACATGTGCAGGAGCATACATGGCTTCTATGGACAGAAAGGAGAGAGCTACAGCTATACAGACAATTTACAACATAGCCCATTTTCCTGTGGTCCTGGGAGGGTACTGATTGTGCCATATTGCCATCAATGTCCTACTTCTTCCACACAGCATCCAGTTCATCAGATAGAAGGGCTTCCACTCCCTCAACTGCCAGCTGGTATACAATCCATAGAGTGTTAAATGCAATGTGTCTATGGGCAGTTACCATGATTCTAAAATCTGAAATGCATGCAGCCTCTGCAATTTTTTTTCCACAGGATGACTTCCCATAAGATTATGTAGTTGGTAGTTATACACATTGCCAAATACATAGGTCAGGATATATATAACTTCCCATTTAAGTAGGTAGCAGGCCTGTTATACAACACTGTCCACTGCTGTGTGTTGCATAGAGACTGGATATTTGTTTGAATCATAGATGATATAATGACCCTCATCTGAATCCTTCAATCCATGACTGAGGTGGCATACAACACCTCACATCAACAGACAAGGAACACTACAAAAGTGTGTTCAGATTCCTGAAAGGATGTTCCTGCAGATTCACTACCTCTGATGGTACACTATAGTATGTACCTAAGGCTGGCAGTCATTTATCCTTGGCGTGTGTGATGTTTCATAATATGGTAATATGCAAGCAGATACAACTTAGGAATATTGCATTACTCACTGAGACACTTGTTGCAGCAGAAGATGAACACACAGGTGCAGAGTACTCAAAAGAACTGCCTCCAGTGGCAGCCCATGTAAGGCCAAGGTGGGTGTGATATGTTGCAACACTGGCTCTGGCAAAGAGGCAGTTTCTGGTCTGCAACAATTAGCCATGATAAAGACGATATACAATAAAAATGATGAATGCATTATTACACCCGGCCTAAGCATTCCAGTACTCTCACTGGGCATGCAGTGCATCAAACATTAACTTGCCTACACATGCCAGAAGCAGTCATCATTATTTACATAGTTAGACAGGCACAATGACAGGTGAGAGCAATGTTGCAGCAAACTGCAGGAGTCAAACTTACATCCTCCAGTGCTGGAATGGAGTTACTATGTCACAGTCAGGATAAGGGTTGGCACAGCATTTCAAGAACATATAATGAAACCCCAAAGGGTGTTCCATATTGGAAGCCAATAAATGGACAGTGTCCATGATTCCAACAGCTGCTACAGCTAGGTGTGGAATTCTGTCAGCTGACAGGAAATAGGAACAATGTCAAGCTGCAGGAACTGCAGCCTGATGAGGCATCCCAGGAGTGAAGCCTAGTGAACATTGTTGGCCATGATGATGATATTGCCCAGTCTGATAGCTGCCTTGGCCAGGGTGACAGAGGTGCAGTCTCTGGATTAGTGTGTGCCATTTGTGCAAGCCTGACTTGTGACTTGTGACCATCACTTCTGGATCCTTGTATGGCTATGGCTGGTATGGGCTGCAGAGACATAGTGGAAGGCACTTGCCACATACCTCATAGATGCACCAATGGATGCCATGTTGGCTACCAGTGACCTAGGCATGCATGTTTGCTCCAAATCTCTATATGCCATATCACTCTACACAATTTGCTGGTTATCCCACAGTCCATCCAGCTGTCGCTCATTCTTAATAGGCCATGTAACAAGATCAAAATCACAACCATGGTGGGAACAGCAGCTGTCTATGCCTGTTTAACAGACCTACGGATCCACTTACTGATTCAAATTATGGCACCCACTTCAAAGAAAGACTTGGAGTCATGCAGGTGATGGCCATCAACACATCTTTCCCCTATGTTGGGTGCACACATATCAGAAACTGCAGCTGATGGGTGCCGTCTGAGGTGTTAATGCCTATGTAGTCTGGCGGGGGGGGGGGGGTTCACACTGACACACAATTTTCACACATTTGTGGGATTCACACAAGATGTCTAATACTAAAAACAGGCAATGTCATAAGTTCAGCCTGCCCTTCCACTGCCACATCATATGTAAGGGATATGTGTATGAAAAGTGCTACTGTGTCATCTGACTGGGCCATATGTACACTGCCATCATCATCATAATCAGCCACAGGTGACCCGCTGATATTGGGCATGTACCATCCTGTTTCCTTAGACAGTCAGTGGAATCTGTGAAAGCATAACGACAGTATACTTGTACAACTGCTGGAACATATCCCAGTCCTCGAACCCATGGCATGTATAGTGGTACATGTCAGTTATGTGAATAATACTATATGGGCACATACATATCTTGTGTTGCAGGATGGCAAAGCTGAGGCTCCACTATACCTAGAGAATAAATATGCAGACATGTTGTGCTAAATAACTCTTTCTAACATGTGGGTCAGTGTACAACTTACAGGTTTGCTTGCAATTACTAAACTAGTGCAACCCATGCAAACAGTCAGGCACTCATCATCAACCCATTTCCTACATTCAAGCAACCCCAATGTATGAGGGCTTACTTACCAGCCCCAGACAGGCTTACAAGCAATTCTTTCACTTCTGTGAATTACAACTGTGAATTACCTCTGTGTTGGTGGTCACATCCTGTGGTGGACCTGTCACTGTTGATGTCTTGTGCCTGGGTCCTAGCATGCAGTATTATATCAGTGACTGTGCAGCACATCTGCACTATTATCCTTTTATGGCCATCTACAGCACTGATGTCCTGTACCACTCCCTACCACATCTTGTTCTGGAAATCCTTGTCAGTTTTCCCTTTGTCCAGGATAAGCATACCATGTGTGCATAGGGCCTAAGCAGTTAATCTCCTAAGTGGTTAACTTTTCCAGCCATTTCCACCTTCTTGAGCACATAACAAGATGTATGCACATGTGGGTTATTCATATCAGTCAGTATGTGAATGCATGACTGATTGTGGCTGACCCCCTATGCCTCAGTACTACCAGCTGCCTCCATTTGGTGGCCTCATACATGTCCACTGTCTTGCTATGAGCATTCCCACCCTACTTCATACTGACAGCATTTATAGGAATCTTTTCACTGCCTACCATTTTCCAAAGCTTTGCTAACAGCCAGCAATGCTGTTTCTTCCTTCTATCTATACATATAGATATGCCTTGACCTATGTAAAAAAATCCTTTATTTCCATACAGTATGTATGCATTGGCCATAATGTGGCCCCTTCCAATGGGATAGTTACCTGTCAGGTCCATTTGCTATGGTCTCTGTCATTGTGAACCCCCCCATCTGGACAATTACTTGTCATTAATTTGAGCTATGTTACTTCACCCCATCTACTGTTTCCTACCTGCCCCTGCTCCTGCCATGCACCATGAATGCTCAGAACAGTACAGAGGTACATTACCAGATATCTTGTCTTCTTTCACTATCACAGTTAAAAGTGCTCTCCATTGAACTGCTCTTCCCAATTTGTTCATCTTAATGCACTCTTCCATAACCTAGTAACTGTGCTTTATATCTCAGTAAAACAAGCATCGTAGTGTGGCACTTTTGATAATGAGGTAACTTAGCTAGATCATCTCTGAAGCTGCACTGTAACACCTTGGGTTATCACATCCAGGCAAACTAGCATTGTGTCGCTGCCCATCCCTAGGCTAATGGGACATGTCCACGATATGCTTACGTATGGAGCATTCAAAAACCATAGTGCCACAACTCTGCACTAATGATACTTTTGCTATTGTATCATTGGTGTCTAATAATGCAAATCATGTGATGTCCAAACACATAGCTGTGCACATTAGGCTGCTATTTCACTCCTTGTGAAGCTTAGACACGGTCTCTTTACATGCTGGTTTCAATGGGTTACTTTCTCATATAACCAGGAAACTAAGATATTTTTATATCTGCTGTGGGGACAAAATGCATGTGCCAAACCATTACAATGGCTCATTATATAAAGTGCATGCCAGGCACCAGCTTTCCATGTCAGTGAATGATGTCACTGGCACAATCTACTTTAGCAAGCAGTGCAGAAATTACTATAGCAACCTGCAGAAGAGCTACCCAGTCCCAGACCCCCAATTGGAGAGAGAAAGTAACGAGAGTGTGCCAACCTGTGAAAGGATTTTTGTTTGTTGTCCATGGTCTGCTTGTTGCCTTACCTTCTTTTGACAGGGTCACAGTGCATTAAATTGTTCCTACTTTTTTACAGCAGCTAAGGAGAGAGACTGAGAGAGAGAGAGAGAAAGCGAAAGAGTTTAACAGAAATGCCTGTCTGGGAGAGCCAGCAGACTCTCCCAACGGCTGTGTTCATTTATCATGCCCATGAGTGTACTGTGCAATTACAGTTCTGTTTGTACTTTACATGCATCACGAACAAAAACTCAAAAGCAACTTACAAAACAAAAAGGAAAGCACCCGAAGCAGGTTGAACACACGTTTATTTTAACATTTAGTGCTTTCATCCGTCAAATAATGGACTTCTTCAGAATAACAAACATTAAAAAATGCCAGCTTATATAATGTTAAAAAGCCACCTGACTAATGTTTAATTGAGACCAATTCATTGTTAAAGTCCTATACCTGAACTACAAAAAACATCAAGTTCATTTAAACATTAAAAACAATAAAAAAAATTAAACAACGACAATAACATTCACAAAAGCCATATATTATTAAAACCCAGTTTAAATTTCAAAATTAGACTTCAATTTCAAATAGCTTGCTATAGAAATAAATTCATTAACACCAGGTTTGTTCCCTGAATTGCATCTTAAATGCCTTTTTAATTCCTTATACTCAAGGTATAAGTCAACAGGTCCACCCCTTGGTCCCTGGATGACACTGTCAATAACAGGGAATTTAAAGGAATGGATTGGAAAGTTCTTGATGTGTTTGTATAAAGCATTGTGTTCATCGTTTTTGCCAATGTCATACACATGTTGATACATTTTATTCCTAAATTGTCTAACAGTTTTACCAACATAAAATCCTTTACATTGTTGGCACTTTGCCATATACATCACACTTTACAATCACAGTAATATTTCCTTGTCAGTTTTATAGTCCCAAATCCATCAATATAACCCCCCCCCCAACCCTTCTAAGATGTTCTTACATTGGGAACAGTGGCCACATTTAATCATTCATGCCTCTCTTTTTTCATATAATGTTCTTGCCATCATTTAAAGCAAACATCTTTTTGGTATACTATAATCGTTTTTTCTCCCTATTTTCACTAAATTCTTGTTCAACACCAAATATGGCCCAATTCTTCAATACGATAGCTCGTATGCCATCAAAGTGGGTACTAAATGAAAGAATGATAGCTTTGTTATAGTTGTTTTCTTTCTTGTGGCCACCTGTCCTTCCTCCCATCTGACTGTGGTGTGTCCCAAGTAGGGGCAAGTATACCCCCTGAGTTCTCTTTCTGTCTACTTCCAAGAAAATCGCAGAGAGAAAATCACTGGAATACCCCCTTTTTGAAAGCATTTCCCACAATTTCCTACATTCATCCACAAAACATGTGTCGTCACTACTTTACTTGCATATTATTAATATGTTTCATTTATTTATTTTTATTTATTTATTTTCTTATCTTTCTTCAGGTATTGTTACTGTGCAAATACTAGTAGGCACATATGTCTATGCCAGCTGATGCAGTTGATGCTGGATCATTGGAGGCCACTAGGCCTGCCTGTCAACAGTAAGATATAAGTTACCCCTGAAAGTGACCTCTTGAGCTTACTTGTGGCCCTTGTGGCCACATCTCAGAAGGGTGGGATAAAGGAATCTTTTCTAAGAGTGACTCAGAGGGGTGTCCTTTGTTCACCTGGTTTCAGGTATGGCTGCTGGTTATATCTGGTGTGACAGTTGTTGGACACCTATATCAGGAGGACATTTATTGGACCATTGGACCACCAGAACCACAGGCTGCCCATGACATCAGCCACACAGATGACTGATGTTTCAGAGGGCTCACTTATGGGTTGATTGGACAGACCCCATCTACTTTCACCCTATCTCCCCAATATGGTGCTCCCTTTCCTCATGTCTCACTCCTCACACCCTGTTTGCACTTCAAATATCTCCATTTGTCTGCATCCTTCCATTGTTGTTTCCATATTTTGTGTCCATACCACTCTGTCTTTATGTCTGTCTGTATTTTATGTTTGCTGCTATTGCTAACTTTTGTTTTCCTTCTGACTTTACCTCACAAGGTCTATGTATGCTTCCTTTTCATAAAAATATAATATAAGCACCTGTACCATAAATAAATAAATGAATAAATAAAACATGTCCTTCTTCCTCTCCTAACCTACCATTTCTTAAGCTTACTCTTGTGTGTGTTCCTCTGTTTTTTATTCCCCATTTTCTGCCTTTAACCTCTCTCTCTCTCTCTGTCCTCCCCATATACATATATAAATATATATATATAAGGAACTGAGTAGGTATTTGTTGTGATGGCCTTCTGAAGCCTGCTTCCAGTACCTGAGTTGTCAATATGAGTAGCTTTATTGCAGGTGTGAACCTTCTCAGCCTGGGGAATGTCACCTTACTGTTTTTGTCATGTTGACCATGTGACTGGTTGCAGCTTGCCCACATCACTATGACTGCTGGCAGCAATATGGCTGCTCTAATTTATTATACAACCCTTTTCTTGGAATGCTAGTACTATGCCTGTCATGTTTAGACCTAAGCAGCATCAGTCCATGTAGCTTTATGAGAGTTTTAATGTTTAGTACTATGCAAATAATTCTCAATACCCTCTTGTCTTTTTAGGGGTTCTGGCAGACATTTCATCACTCTTACACATCTCTTCTCAAAGGTTTAATAAATTCACAAACACTGTAGATATCATATGTTTAGAAAGTCTATATTTCAGTTTGGTTTTCTGGGACTACACACCACATGATACACAAATCAGTGTAGCTAGCTCATTAGCATTAAAGTTATATACCCATTTGTAAAATGTAACTTTAATTAAAAATTCATTGTTCTGCCTCCAGTAATGTTTTACTGTGGGATAAAGATGTTAAGTACTATAGCAATATCCCACGCCTGGGTGTGGGTAATGCGGGATTTACCCACGGTTGGCTTGGTTTGGTCCCGAGGGTGAAGCCCGAGGGACCAAACCAAGACAACCGTGGGTAAATCCCGCATTACCCACACCCAGAAGTGGGTTATTGCTATTATACTATGACATTATTTAAGAAAAGAAATAATTACTTTTCTTAAATAATGGCATTGTATAATGCCTCTTTGCTGCCCTTCCGCAGCTGTCTGGTATCCGCGGCAGTTCTGATGTACTGCGCATGCCTATGCAGTATATCAGAGCTGTGGCCAAAAGCAACGGAGAAAGCAAGATCTCCATTGCTTTTTACTGTTTCGCTATGTTAAATGGGTTTAACATAGCGAGACAGCTTTAAAATAAGCAACGGAGATGTCCGGTCGCCCGGACTTTTTCCATTAGTATAACTCTCTTTTAAAACACTGTCTCGCTATGTTAAAAGAGTTTAACATAGTGACACAGGTTTAAAAAAAGCAACAGAGATCTCTGTTGCTTATTTTAAAGCTGTCTCGCTATGTTAAACCCATTTAACATAGCGAGACAGGTTTAAAAAAAAGCAACTGAGAAAGCAAGATCTCCGTTGCTTTTTACACACTGTGTCGCTATGTTAAAGGAGTTTAACATAGCGAGACAGCTTTAAAAAAAGCAACAGAGATTTCCGTTGCTTTTTTTAAACCTGTGTCGCTATGTTAAACTCTTTTAACATAGCGAGACAGTGTTTTAAAAGAGACTTATACTAATGGAAAAAGTCCGGCGACGACCTTTTCCATTAGTATAAGTCGATTTACAACGTGCACACTGGCCAATCAGCGTGCACGTTTTGGAATATTAATGGGGGGGTCATGGTATAATATATTTGTTAGTACTCATGTTTCTTATATTGTACATATTTGATGCACATATGTTGATTATCTACTGCTTTCTGCTCAAGTGATTGCTAATGCACCTTGTTATGATGTACTGTTTACGTTGTTTTCTGGTAAGCATGATTTCAGAAACAGCATCATTGCTCTGCCTATTTCAGTCTTTAGAAGTCTTGACAGTGGTTGCAGGCAGAGTCTGCATTCTTCACTACTTCCTTGAGTAAATTCTATATCAACATGCAAAAGAAAGCTGCAGGTAGAATGCTGCTGAAATAGCAAAGCTATTGCAACATAACTGAAACCTGTTGAAAGGTGAATTTAATGCAGGGTTCAAATTATAACATTAAAAACCTTTCCCTATCTATATTATTTAACATTCCTCAGTGCCTGACTGAGCAAAATGATCCAGTGAGCAAGATGGAACCGATACAAGACATCTTGCAGGGCTGGATCTTACATTTAAGCTCCCACCCACGTTTGTTACTCATGTTCTGATCCTACTTTTGTATTCTGAATTTGCTATGTATATTTTATGCATTTGCTAATTGGGCAAACATATCAGGCATGAGCCTTTTTTTTTTCTGGGGCAACCCAGAAGCATTGCAAGATAAAGTGATTTATTCAGAGAGACAAAGGGGGCAAATAGAGACTGAGGTTATCAAACCACAGACTTAAAAAATGAAGCTTATAGCCATAACCCTCTGTGCTATATTGCCAGCCAGACAGACAGATAAGCAAATATTTTTAGAATAGCATCTAAGCTGAATAGCCTCATGCACATAATAATAAACTATATGCAAAGAAGATTAATAATTTTTATTTTGTAGATTTCAGAGTGCTATTGTTTTTGAGTTCATATATGGTTTCATACAGTATACCAACGTTGTATTTTAGAAAATGCTAATCAACAAATTAAAAATTCAAAATACCTGCAGTAAAAGGAAAGTGGTGATTTGGCATTTGTTTACATTATACTGTGCTTGCTATTGATATAATTATATAACAAATACATCTTAAAATTCTTAAACTGCTGTTCTCTTGTAGACACCAGCATCCAGCTGTTGGCCAAGAAGGCAGTATATCCTGGTACTTATGAAATTCCAGTTCTAGTGCAAGATCAACAAGGTCTAAGTTGTCCTGATAGGCAAGTTTTGAAGGTGGATGTCTGCTCTTGCCCTGATGGTGTCAGCTGTGCCAGTCGAATGATAGCAAGCGGTGCTGCACTTGGGGGAGGAGCAATCGGCCTGCTGATAGCAGCACTGTGTATACTGCTTCGTAAGTAGTTCATATGGTAACCAGTTATGCTTACTTCTTACTTGTTTCTGATTTTTTCTAGTCTTTTTTGTAAACTCTGTGACTAGTAGTGTTTCTATCCAACATCACACTCCTGTAAATTTCAGAAATTACATATTTGAAAGTAATCAATATGAACACTTCTCAGATATAATATGTGCAATAACTTTAAATGGTGGTGCACATTTTACAGTTCATTTCATCCATAAATCTAGCTCACTGCTAACTAGCATACTTGACTCACGTTTTAAATTTTCAGTCATTTCCAAGAGATCTTTGCCAGCCACAGCTATTGTTCATCTATATCAAAGTGCTTTTTAAGTTACAGGACTATGAAATTGCACTGATAATCATTTAAATAACAAGACTTTATTGATTATAGATTTCCTAAAAATTGATCAAATGGTCCATTATCTCCTGTTGAGTGCCTAATCACTTGCTGAGTTCAATAGTTTCAGTTCATCTGTGATTATGTTTTCTAATATTAATTATGCATGGCCTAAAGCAGCTTGTCATAAACTGAAAGGCTTCCAGCCTAGCTAGATATAATTTTGTAGATAATTCTATATCATCATAAATATTAATGTAATCCACAGGCTTGTTTTACAAATGTAAAGAGAACTATATGTTATTATTAAACTATATGTTGTACTGAGCTTCAAAAATGTAATGTAACCACAGGGCACCCTGCTGGAAGAAACCTGTTAAGTAAAGAATTACAACTGTATTTGATCTCAAGCTCAGAGACAGGATGTCTGGGCTAGCAAATTCTTTTATTGTTTAAGACAGAGAAAATTACTAGATTTTACATGTAAAATTGTTTTTTATTGCTGTGCCTTCCTGGCCAGGTGCAGCTTACAAAGAAATGTACATTTTGAGTTTCTGTTAGCCTGGGAACTAAATGAGAAGTGATAAAAATAATGCAATGTGAAATGACTCAGCAGTACTGTGTATTATCAATTTAAGACTTTCCCAGAGAGAAAGATTGAGCAGTTTGTATCTTGTCTGGGATCTAGTAAGAACATCCACTCACCCGCACTTGCTTGCTCTGTATGTAAGTAGTATTTAGAACAGTGATTTCTCTTAGAGTTAGATAGGAATTTAGCTAGATTAGTCTAACTGTTTTCTATATTTATGTCAGAATATCCTACAATATTGTTTTAAAGTTTCCTGTGATTTCTGAACTCTTAACACTGTGTTGAATTGATGAGATTTGTCTTGTGTTTTTATTATTTATTAGTAAATATTTGTAAACCTTTCAACTGTGGCTGTTTTGTGTACAGATAATTTAAGCTCTAGAGTACTTGCATGCATTTGGTGATACTGTCCAAACCACTCCAATAGTCTTGCTGTTCATCACACTTACTATTTGGATAACAGTAATATTACACATTGAAAGTGGTCACCTTTTGGGAAAGGGCCATATAGTAGCTGATAGTAGTGGTTGGTGGCAGAAGGCACTATGTTATAGTCTGGACAGAAAGGGGCATAGCTGGAGAACCTGTGCCAGCCTTCCCCAGGAGTGTGTGTGTGTGTGTGTGTGTGTGTGTGTGTGTGTGTGTGTGTGTGTGTGTGTGTGTGTGTGTGTGTGTGTGTTTGTATATAACTCAAATCTTAAAGTGTGTGTGTGTGTGTGTGTGTGTGTGTGTGTGTGTGTGTGTGTGTGTGTGTGTGTGTGTGTGTGTGTGTGTGTGTCTCAGCTACTTGAGCAGGGACATGAAGCCCTGGTTGGACAGAGAGGGTGGTGGAGGTTTTAGCATGACCACTAGGCTGAGATCTGGACCCTATAGGTGTGTCAGTGGGAAGTCTTATTGGGGATCTGGAGAGAAGGGGAGAAACCAGCTCCAGACTGACTGTGATCTCTGTCTGCTGTTAAAGGAAATTGTACTTTACTGTGTGTGTACTTGTTATTCCCCCCAATATACACGCCCCTCACTGGTGCTAGTGGTGAGGATTGAGGATCCTTGATTACTGGGCCAGTGCATGGGTGTCACACAGCTATATACTAACACATTTAGATTAACAGTAATTCCTGTCTTGTTGTTTATATCTATATAATAGTATTGGGATGTTTGCTAGACAGTATTTTTGATAAATAATAAAAAATATCCCAAAAATGATGACTTCAGGATAAATAAGAACTCCACAACTCTTCATTTCAGCAGTAATATTTCAGGAAGACATATTTAGAAATATGAAGTAGATGATGTATTTTACGTAAACTTCATCAGACTTAAATAAGGAGCTCATATCTCAAATTTATTTAAATAAAAAAATGATATATGACTAAGGAACTCATAAATATGTGAAAATTAGCAACTAATCATCTTTCTTCCACAAAAACAGTCATCAAGTCCTGGTTTCTTTTGACTACTAATGTAAACAGACAACAGTTCTCTTGTTTGCTTATAAAACATCCAAATTGTCCCCTCTACATTGTAAGATTTCATAAGCAATAAACTTGCTATCAGATATCTTATTATCTGGACCGTCTGTAAAGTGTGTCAGAAGAACTTTCCTCATCCAGCCAGTTCTTATCTCAGAATAATGTGAAGTAATCCAAATTGTTTTTTTTTTTTTCTACTGGGGTTCCCTACATGGAATGTGAGATACTTATATTCAGTTAAATATATCACCAGCCATGAAACCCTTCACAATTCAATTCACTTCTTTTAATGTTACTATATTAATATAGCTGCCACACATGAAATAGTTAAAAGTACTTTTCTTTATTAATGTTACCAGCTTTTGCTGCAGATCCTATTAATGTACTACAGATGCTTTGGTAAAACTTCAATAAACCAACTTAGCACTTACACGGTGACTGGTTTGTCCTATACAGCTAAATAAATAATACTTTACCTTTGTTGATTCTGAGATGGAAGTTCCACTGTTTCAGCCTCACTATGTCAAAACTTATTTAAATACAGACTGGAAGTAAAAGTTAAAAACAAACTTGTAGTAGAGTCACATGCTTTTTCCTAGCACTATGCAGCCATGTGTCAAGGATATTTGGTTTAAAACCTATTATTATCAAAATATTATACATGCAAGAAAATGCTTAGCTCATATGAAAAATGGAGCAAGGGCTAATACTTTCACAGTAATGGAATAGAAAAGAAAGACAGACATTTCTTTGACTTTATTATCTAGCATTATAAGCAAGCAGATAGTAATATCATCATTAAGAGATCTTTTTTTCATACTATGGCCTTATCTAAGTATTACAGAAGAAAATGTATTTCAAAGAATAACATACCCCTAAATAAGGCTGTAATGAACATGTGATATTAATGTTTTAAAAAGAACAACACAATA
This sequence comes from Protopterus annectens, assembly GCF_019279795.1. Taxonomy (NCBI): domain Eukaryota; kingdom Metazoa; phylum Chordata; order Ceratodontiformes; family Protopteridae; genus Protopterus; species Protopterus annectens. The sequence goes on from NC_056731.1 coordinate 1,341,098,449, forward strand.
TTCCTGGATGTTATTATTTTAAACTAAGGCAGACGTTTAATCAGATTTATAGAACTGGCATTATTATTTTCCATGATTAAGACATTTATTGGATTAATGGGAGTAACTACAATCATTTTCAGTAGTCAAATTGTGAGATGAAATTATATATCTATATTTATACGTAAAGTTATATGTGTTTATCTATGAATCTATGCACTTACACGCAAACATATATCCCATGACTGTAAGGTACATGGTGTATGGACTAGCTATAGAGCTTAGAAACAATTGGATACAATCCACCAAAAAAAAATTTGGTCCTTTATTTTGGCTGCCACCATCAAAAGCATAGCTGGCCTGCATTTTCACCTGATGATCCTCTTCAGTGCATAATTATTCCTTCAAAGAGGAAGTAGTTTACTGACAAAGCATGTGAATATGAAAAAAGAAGTGCAGTGTAAGAACAGAAATATTGTAATTAATAATAAAGATAAGTGAGAATATGGTATAGTAAATAAGAAAAATTAAAGAAGGTTAGAAAATGGAGACAGGGTAAAGCAGAAACTCTGTCATATTATAACTTAAAGCAGAAATCTCACTTGGAGTGCTTTTGTTTAGTGAAAGCTACAGATGGGGGTGGTGCTGCATTTCACTGCAAGTTATTGACTTTAGATTAAGGAAGCAACAGCGTGTTGTGGTAAGCAAGACTTAAACAGAGCTCATGACATAAAACCTCAGCAAATACATGTACAGAATTCGTTTGTCTTTCGGCTTTTCCTGGATAGGGGTCACCACAGCGGACTCCGGTCCGCTAATGATTGGCATTAGAGTTTTACGCGCTGGCTTGTCGGGCCTAACGCACAACCTTCAACAAAGGAATGCCCATTCACGCATTTCTCCACACAGAAGACACTATAACTGAAAATCGAATGGGCAACGTCTAACTGTGAGGCAACAATGCTACCGCAGCACCATCACCACATGTACAGAATTCGTACTGATCAGAAAAAAATAGTTTGTACTTGCTGGGGAACTATGAGACAATTAAATTATGTTCCAGTAAGGGATAAAGATGCATTAAAGGTGTTGCAAAAGAGTACAATATGTCTAAATAAAGCATAGCTGCTTGTCTGAAGCTTGATTGCAAACCTGCCCCTTTAGACTTAATCAAAGATACAGGGCCGGATTTACGAAGGCTTGCATGGAGTCTAAGAGTAGTGTAAGACGGCAGACAGCCAATATGTCTGCCGAGCGATCCAGCAATAGCCGGCAGGGGCGTCCATGAGAGCTTCTAAAGCTACTCTTGCACAGACAGTGTTGTGGTATGCAAATTACCTCATTTGCTGCTGAAAGCTATGCAAATGAGGTAAATTTGCGATCCAGGAAACACTAACCTGTCCATGGAAGAGTAGTGTTATTTGCAGAAATGTACTCTATTGGTAACATAGTACCATTCTGCAAATAGCTAAACGGAGCTATGACAGCTCCAAATAAAGGATGCATCTAGTTGAGGAAGCATGCCAATGGCCAAATATAAGGCCATTGGCATTTGCAAATGTTATAAATCCTTAAAATCCATTTTTTTCCCCAATTGCCAATGTTTTAAGCGAAGCACAGTAGCGCGCAAACGTGCTGCGCTTTAAATAAAATGAAAAAAAATGAAAAATAGCCAAAAATGGGCATTTTCACTAAAAAGCTTGTTCTGCCATGCAGGTGAATGCCAGGCTGAAAACAACATGGCCACTGAGTAGTGGTTGCTAAGGGGGGAAGCTTAGTGTGAGAGATGTAACCAAGCATTAGTAGGCAATCCTATGCAAATGAGGATAAGGATAGTGAATCCCAATTTTCCCCGGCATGTGAGCCATGTCCCTAGAGTATAAGTGTAGGGGTGGGGGAGTAGAAGAGTAGAAGACAGGTAACACCATGAGGGGGTATGTCTGAAAGACTGTAAGCTGACTGGAGCACAGTGGCTTGTGTTTGCCCTGAGCTGCTCAGGATTGCAAGAGGAGTGTCTACAGTTGTCCTAGCTGAGAACAAGAAACCAAAGGTGTACTGTGTGGATATATCTGAAATTTCTTGCAAACGTGCCTACACCATGTGTGCGCGAGCGATTGTGTGCACGGATGTGGGCTTGTTTGTGTGGTGCTGCCCCTTGTGGAAACAGAAATGGAAAAGGAAGGAAAAGAAGTAGTAGGAAGTTAACTCAGGAGAACTAGCAGAGCTGCCAGGTGAAATATATCAGAATCAGCCAATTACACAGGCAGTAGACTAACCCAGCCCAGCACTTTAAACTCTGCAAACAGCAGTCTACCCTGTTTTTTCCCAATAACTCTGCAACACTGCAGTATACAAAGAGTGAAAACTTAAAAAGCTTAAGTCAGACAAAATGTTAGGGGCTGCTATTGCTATCATAAACCAACATGTGCAAGATGCTGAGGGTGGTGATGTTGTGAATGCTGCTGAGCAACCCACAGTGAGGAGACGGAGAAGAGTGTACAGACCCAGGGTAACCTACCAGGGGTTACATGAGCTGGAGATAGTGGAGCACTATGGAGTGGACAGAGACCTCCTGCAGCAAATTGTTGAGCTGTGCCGGCCATACCTCACAGACAGAAACAAGAGAGGGGAACCCATCCCAGTGGATACCAAGGTATGTGTTGGCCTATGAATACTAGCTACAGGTACCCTCCAGAGACCAACTGGTGATATGATGGGGGTTTCACAGGCATCAGCATTCAGGATACTGTACCAGTTCCTGGATGCCATGTCAGCACATGTCGGTGAGCACGTATATTTCCCCAATTCCAGTGAGGCATTGGCCAGAAATATGCGTCTTTTCCACCAAATAGCAGAATACCCTGAGGTAGTGGGTGTAATAGACTGCACGCACATACACATCAAAGCACCAGCTGGTGAGCAGGGTAGGATCTACATCAACTGCAAGGGCTTCCCCTCCATCAACTGCCAGGTCGTGTGTGATGCCCAGGGCATAATAATGAATGTGTGTGCTGGCTGCCCTGGAAGCTATCACGATTCCCACATCTGGCATCTGATGCAGGTGTACCAGAGATTTGCCAATGGGGACATCCCTGATGGTCACCTAGTGGGGGATGCTGGATACGCATTGGAGCCGTGGCTGATGACACCCATCAGAAAATGCACACCCACCCGAACAAGAACTCCATAATGAGGCACTCATACAAACAAGAAACATTATTGAGCGTGTGTTTGGGATGCTCAAGTCACGGTTCTGGTGCCTGGACACATCTGGTGGAGCCTTGCAGTACTCACCAACTACATGTACCCAAATTGCCATGGTGTGTGCCATGCTACACAATATGTTCCTGCGAAAACAGCTGCAGCATGAACAGCATGGGGTAGGGCCAAACAGCCCCCCACCATTGCCAAGGCCTGCACAGGCACAGCATGACTCAGAGGAGGAACAACCTGAGCCTGCCCCAGTAGGCAGAAGGAGGCGTGCCCAGTATGCCTTGGCCTTGGCAAAGAGGCAACACATAGCACATACACTGACTCAGTAGGAACCCTGGAAATGACACCTCTCTCTGACTCACACATACAATAAAAGGGATGCCTAACTTGACACTACCTGTTTTCAAACATGTATAGGGAGTGTACTATGTGCATCCAAAATAGGCAGCCCTGCAGCACCACCTGAGGCATGATTGCCCTATTTTAAGCAATATAAAGCAGTGCTAAGTACATTTTACCACTATTTAGCATATTTAAGCACAATTATGTGGAGCTGCATACCACGCACACTAGCGCAACATCGGGCAACATTGAGCAATATTGGGCAATGTTGGGCAATGTTGGGCAAAGTCAGGCAAAGTCAAGCAAAGTCGGGTAAACATGCTCACACCTGCTTTACTGTTCCTTAACCAGTCAGGTCTGCCCAGCAGGAAAATAAAAAGCAGTGACAGGGCTAGAACTCAGGATACTGTGCATTATAGTTGTAGTACTAAACCACTAAGCCATGACAGCATTTCAGTGGCACAGACAAAGCAGGACAATTGTAGACTAACGCAAACACAAAAAAATGCTGTGTCATGCATCTGAAGAGGCATATGAGTAACTTCCCCCCAGGCCTATGCAGACAGATAACAGCAGGCCAGGCAGTGTGATTTGGGTTGTGTAGGCTATGAAGTCACAAACTAATATACGTGAAATTGGAAGCTAAGATCTGTAGTACAGTAGTATGCCTCAAGCCAGTATGATAGGCAACAGTACAGACTGAAATGGAGTACCTGACATAGCAGTGCAGGCCTAGCAAATGTGTATAAGTGTCAGGTGAACCCCTCATCCTATGTACACCCACAGTAACAATCAGGTGTGCCCCCGAGTAGAAATGTACAAATAATAGCTGTCCCCTCTGTATGCAGAAATGTTGATAAGTCTATGCAAAGTGACTCATGGAAGCCCTGCAGGCACAGCATGCTTCCTGTCAATGTACAACACAAAGGTGAGCCCTGAAGTAAAAAACAACTTGATTTTTCACACACATATAGTATATATGTCCATACTGGGCATGCTCACACACATAAACAAATTTAGCAAATTTCAGTCAGCAACATACTGAAAGGTCATACTGGGCATGCTCACACACTTAAATGAAGCAAATGTCAGTCAACAACATACTGAAAGGTCATACTGGGCATGCTCACGCACTTAGGCCATGTCTGAGTACAGCAGTGGGCCACACATATCTGGCAGTTGCAGTTCTTACCCCAGAAACTTGTCACTATTCACCAATCCTGCTTGCACACACAGTTATATGAAAACAGACCCATATAATATATTGGACTCCTGTCATAATCAAACTATGTACTACAAGTATTTAAATTGTTCAAAGAAAGTGAAAATTCAAAGAAGATCAATAAATCTCCGATCGGTATCATCAATAAACAATGAGCACTCCTAACATTATCCAATCCATGTTCTGGCAAAAATATTTTCAAAGAGTCCATAGAGAACCATGAAGCTTTCTTTCACTATGTCATAAATATCAATGTAAATTCATATATGTTCTGAGTCAGTGCAAACTGTAAATTAATACATGTACATGACTGACATTGCCAACATCTTGTCAGACAAGTTCATACATATTTACCCCCTTCTCACTGACAAAAGGGCCCATTATCATATCTGGAGATTGTGAAAACCCAGAAATCACATATACAATGGTTAAACAGCACTTTCCAAACCTAAAAACATGGTGTCTATGGGATGACATGGTTTCCCTAGCTGTGTCATATGTGAACTCCAAAACAAACAGACCCTACACCTGAACAGTCTGTTGAGACTCACCCTCTGTACAGGATATGAAACTGTTGAATGCGTTACAGCAACATTTGACACACTCCACAAGTGTTGGTGCACAATAGACCATGGGAACTATTGTCTTATAAGCCTATTAAGCCTGATCTGCAAGGCCATGGAGTTCATCATGATGGAACTCATAAACAGAGCTATTGTGAGCCTGCAAACACCCAACCCTACCAATTTTGGTTTGGTCAGGGGCAGATCATGGTCCCCAAACCTGCTAGACTGTTTTCAAGGCAGTCACCCAGGACATACATCAATGAAATGAGCTACACACATCCCACATAGACCTTGAAAAGCCCTTTTCCAACATCCCAGACACATGTCATATCCACAAAATCAACAACCTGTGCATAAATATGTATGTCATCTGATGGATTGCCAACTGGGGCACAGATAGATCCCACAAGGTAAGAATTGTGGTCTCCTGTTCAAGATGGTAACAACTGCCGTCCCCCATGGCTCAGTCCTGGGACCCCTCCTGTCTGGTGTATACTTTTCAGAGATACAGTCAAACACATGAGGGCTATGTTTAACAAAGTTTGTGGATGACTGAAAAAAAGTTGTCAATATCGATGTTCGGGACAACAGAGACATCCTTAAAAAGGGTCTCAGTCAGACAGATGTGGTGTCGAAATTATGGCCTCGAGCTACAGTCATACAAATACCACATAGGTGCCAACACCCTAAATATGGAGGTGATAATAAGGGATCTATGGACACATGTGGATAGTCATCTCTACTTCCAGAAACACATTCATAAAGTGGTCAGAAAATCATGCTATGTGTTCCCACAAACTGCCAAGGTCTTTGCATGTAGGTCAAAGGAGGTTCCCTCTACTCATCAGTCATCAGACCCTTCAGAGAGTACCACAACACACTTGCGATGAATATGACTAGGCGCCTTCAGCAGCTGGAAAGACCACTGAAGTACCTCAATAAGAGGATTACTGGCCTCAAACAGTTGCCCCATGCAACAAGACTGAATTTATCTATATTGCATACTGTCTACTCAGGAGATCTCTGCCCAACAGACAGTTCCATGTCCAATGCAGAACTGATGTGCATGCGCTATCTGAAGTAAACCCAAGCTCACTGTACCACATGCTTTAGGGATATCATCATCACAACATTAAAGAGAACATGTTGGAGGGATACATTACCAACTCACAGACTTCACTTGCTTTGGAACAGGCTCCCAACCAACATTAAGCCGAGTCCCTCACTGACACTCTTCCAGAGGAGCCTTGATGAGTGTATGTGAAACTGAGCTGTCACACCATGGATCACTTCATCAGCTCTACTACACAGAGGCCTAGGGAACTAACTCCATGGGTGGTGATAGCTGCACACTCTGGCCATACTAATATATGCCTTCAGGCAGATAGCCTATTACCTACCTATGTACCTATATATATATAGGGGGAACACAGTATAATAAGCCAAAGATGGATGGGCAGAGATGTGTGTAAGAGGATGACCATGACAGGGAACCATCCAGGACTGTCCCACCCAGCACACATCCCAATGGCACGAAAGACACGAGGTGCACATCTCTCCCACTGTACATAACAGCCACCAGTATCTGTAAGCATTACAGTGTATGTGGTCCATGTGCCTGCTGTACAACATGACTGTACAATGAAGTACACATCTACTATCTGTAGACATGTACCTGTCACATAGGTTCATAGGTATGTAGTAGACTATCTCCACGAAGGCATATATCAGCCTACGCAAGTTGTGTAGCTTTCACCACACCATTGGGTAGTCTCCCAAGGCCTAGTTCTAATACTTAGTACCCTAAGCCTCTTTCTAGTGGGGCTGCTGATGTGATGCCTGGCATGAATTGTCTGTTTCCCATCCACTCATTAAGGTTTCAATTGAAGAGTGTCAGCGAGGGGTTCTGTCTGATGTACATTGGGACTCTGTTCCACAGTAAGGCAAGTGTGTGGGATGGCACTTTATCCCACCAGCATGTTATACTCATCGTTCTGATGAGGTTCATATCCCTGGAATGTGTAGAGTGACTCAATGTTGTTATCTGTAGATGGAGCATGTTCAACAGTTATGTGTTGGACATGGCTCTGTATGTTAGGCAGAGCGTGCCTCTGATTAGGCGGTACGCAAGGAAGAACAGTGTTACCAGTTGTGTTGCATAACACAACTGTTTGAGGCCAGTAATCCTCTTGATGAGGGACCTATGTGGTCTCTGCAGCTGCTGGCTATGCTAAGTCGAGTACATCCAAAATGGTGCACTGTACTCAGTGATGGGTCTGATGACATAAGAGTAGAGTGCCAACACTACCTCTTTGAATCCTGATGCAAACCCTTTGTTGATTAGGTGGGCCACATAGGATCTCCCAATCACTTTGGCAACATGATTGCCAAAGGAAAGATGACTATCTACTTGTGTCCCCAGATCCCTTATCACCTTGTCATTTTTAAAGGGGTAGCACCTATGTGGTAGTTTGTGGGTATTTTGTTTTCAACAAAGAGGACCACTATGCATTCCTCCACAGTAAGCTTGAGGCCATGATTCTGACACCACACATCTGTCTCATCGAGTCCCTTCTGGAGAATATGTCTGTCTTCCGGGGAAACTATTATGGCAAACACTTTACAGTTCCCAGCAACCTTAGTCAACCACAACCCTCCTGTGTTGGCATGTACATTTTAGAAGTCTATACCAAACAGGAGGGACCCCAGGACTGAACCCTGGGGGACACCAGTTGTTACCGGTGTAGAGTCTGACATGTAGCCAGCCACTCTTAATGTGTGGGATCTATCTGTGAGCCAGTTTGCAATCCATCTTGTGATGTATGGATTCATGGCCAGGTTGGTGAGTTCATCTATGATACCTGACTGGGGAATGGTGTCAAAGGCCTTAACGAGGTATAGGTAGGCTGTGTTCAGCTCATTTCAATCATCTGTAGCCTGGGTAACTGTCAAAGAAACCCTCCCAATTTAGGAGGCGTGGTCTGCATTTCATGTAGCCAAACTGGGTGTGCTCAACTGTGTGAAGGTTCCCAATCTCTGTATTGTTGACTTCCATTATGACTGGCTCCATTGCCTTGCAGAACACACTCATCAGGCTCATAGAGCATGAATGCCAAGGGGTTTTTGTGGCCCCACCCCTGTGGAGTGTGAAGAACATTGCTGTGCAACATTCTATGGGTATATATCCTGTAGAGAGCATGTAGAGAGAGGTGTAGGTATCCTTGATGAATATGGATACATCCTCACCCTATGTGCCATGATTCAGGTTCTGATGCTGGAAGGTATGGAATGAGTAGTATCCTGGTAGTGCTGGTGTGCTGTCTGGAGCCTTGAACTAGGTTTCTGTTACTGCACAGATATCAATATTCTCCATAATGAGAAGTGCCTCAAGTGTGTGCATCTGGAGGCTGAGACTTCTGGCAATGAGTAGCATTTAGCTCACTTTGTGGTTATTTGTGTTGGTTACGGGGTTTGGTTTGTCCTGCGTGACCGGTGTTCCATACCTGAAGTCAGCACCTCATTGGTCCCATCTGACCATAAGCTAATTACCCTACATATCCACATTCTGGACCCACACCCCCATTAAAGAAACCATGTTAAAAACTGTCTCCAAAGCCAACTTCATGCTTCTTAAGACAGAAGTGCTGAACTGCAAGACACCCATGCAGATGGACAATACAGTTACGACTACTGAATCCTTCACAATTGCACTTTATAAGCACTTACACATGACTGCATGCATCCTGCTATCCCAAACAGAACCAAGACGCTATCCTCCAAGAAAAGGAAGCCATTCGGGTGTTCCCCTGCCATAAACAAACTGCACAACAGAAGGAAGAAACTGTTGCAAAAGAGGGTAAAATCCCATGAGGGGAGGAGCTCCATGGTTAACATCAGTAAGAAGCTGTGATCCCTGATAAAATCCTCCAAAGCTAATTATGAAAACAAAATTGACACTGATTCTAAAGACAACCACAAAGCATTCTATAGCTATGTCAAGAATCTCAATGGCAACACTCAGATCTGCTCTGAGTTACAGCTCAATGGCACTAAATATACAGACCCAACTGATATTGCCAACATCCTAGCAGATAGGATCAGTGCTAACTTTAATCCCCTCTCATCCATGAAAGAGCACATCTCTATAACAGAAGACTGCAAAGTTGCTGTCATCACGGCTGCACAGGTAAAAAACACTCTCCAAATCCAGGAACACAGCATCCATGGGACCAGATAATAGCCCAGGCTGTGTTCTACACAAACTACAGAATGAACAGGCACCACACCTACATACCATGTTCAGTCATAGCCTCACCTCAGGCTTTGTGCCTGCTGAATGGCGCACAGCAACAGTTATCCCACTACACAAGGGGGGAGCCACCACAGACCCCAGGAACTAGCGCACCATTAGCCTGATGAGCCTGCTCTGCAAGGCCATGGAATGTATCATCATATAACTTATAAAAAAAGACATTGGTTATCTCCAAACTCTGGACCACAACCATGTTGGGTTTGTAAAAGGCAGATCATGTCTCCTAAACCTGATAGACGTCATTGAAACAGTCACCAGAACCATAGACAGGGGTAAGGTGGTTCACACAGCCTATGTAGATCTTGCCACGGCTTTCAACACTATCTCCCACTCTGGAATTATAGATAAACCCACTAAGCTAGGTATAAATTGCTATGTCACAAGATGGGTTTCCAACTGGCTCACTGACAGAACACACACTGTGAAAGTAGCAGACTCCAAGTACGACTTTGGACCAGTGACAAGTGCAGTAACACAGGGTTCAGTCCTGGGTCCTGTCCTGTTTGGTCTCTACTTCCCTGAAGTAATCTTTAACATGGAAGGTCGGTGGCTAATGAAGTCTCCAGATGACTGCAAACTAGGAGCCATAATTGAAACTACTAAAGATGTGGACATCCTACAAAAGGGCCTCACTGAGACAGATGCCTGGTGTCAAAGCCATGGCCTCAAGCTCAATGCCAAAAAGTGCATTGTCATCCCCTTTGCTAAAAACTCTGTAGCCATGAACTACAACATAGGTGGTAGTATACTTAACACTGAAAGGGTGATAAGAGACCTTGGGTCACAGGTGGACAGTGGACACACCTGTGATAATCACATACCCACAGTAGTCAGGAAATCCTTCTATGTGGCATACCTCATCACAAAAGGTGTCTCATGCAGAATAGAAGAGGACATTGTTCCCCTCTACTCATCATTCACTAGATCCATAATAGAGTACAATGCCCCTTTTGCTATGTACCTCACAAGACATCTACAACAGCTGGAAAGCCTGCAGAAATATGTCACAAAGAGCATTAGTGGCCTGAAATACATCCCATAAACAGACCGTCTCAAAATGCTCCAGCTGTACTCTCTCACATATCGCCTACTCAGAGGTGATCTCTGCGTAACATACAAAGCTTTGTCAAACACAGAGCTGTTGGACATGCTCCACATAAAACACTCACAATCTCTCTGATCTTTGGCCCCAAAACCCAGAGTGAAATACAAAAGGAAGGGGTGTATCCATTTACCTTATGGATACTCACACCTTCAGGTTAGTGGCACAGCATGAGGCCTTGGAGACCATGCAAGTGCAACTAACATTGGGCAAAGCTGCTTATCAGATTGTAGCCTGCTATAGATCACCTACCTTGTCTCAGGAACCTCACTCAGTATTCCTGAGAACAGTGGAAAATATAAAGGTCCTACCAAACACCATTATATGAGGAGATTACAACTACCCAAACAGTGACTGGGAGAATTACTCATGTACAACGTCCTTTGCCCAATGCTTCCTAGAGTTTAAAAACTCAAATGCCCTGGAACAGCTGGTCACCATGCCCACTAGAGGTGACAACATACTGGACCTGATCATCACCAACATGGGGTACCAGTGTTCCACAACAGAGATAAACCCCTCGCTGGTAATATCAGATCATAAAGTAATCACACTGGACATCCACATCCCGCCCCCACCTCCCACCCCAGTCAAGGAAACCACTGTGAAGAAATTTTCAAAAGCAAACTGCACACTTCTCAAGACTAAAGTGGAAAGTTCCAAAGCCCCCTTGCTATAGGATAATGCTATGCAATCTGCATAATCATTTACAAGTGCATTCTATGAGCATCTACAAGGATGCATGGATCGAGACATCCCAAATAAAACCAAGACACACTCCTCCAAAAATGAGAAACCAATCTGGTGGTCATTGCCCATAAATAAGCTATACAACAGAAGGAGGAAACAAACACATGATAGAGCAAACTTCACTAAAGGAAAGGCATCACTGATCATTATTAGGAAGAAACAATTATTGCTCATAAAATAATCCAAGGCCAGTTTCTAAAGACAAATTGCCAAGGAATGTAAGAATAACAACCACAAAGCCTTCTCTAGCTATACCAAACATTTAGGTGGCAACTCTCAAATATGCTGTCAGCTACTGGCAATAAATATACTGAACCAACTGACATTGCCCACATCCTGGCGGATAAGTTCAGTGCAAACCACCACCCCCCCATCACCCCCAAAAGGGCCTGTGTCCATCCCAGAAGAATGCAGAGCCCCAGACTTCATGGACATGCAGGTAAAAACAGCCCTCTCCAAAGCTAAGAACACAGCATCAATGGGACTGGATGGTGTCCCATGCTGCGTCTTACACCAGCCCCAAAAGGAACTACACCCTCACCTACATTCACTGTCCAGACTCAACCTTACCATAGGCTATGTACCCAAAGAATGGCATACAGCACAGTCATTCAGCTCCACAAAGGTGGTGCCACAACAGAACCTGGAAACTATTGCCCTATAGGCCTACTCAGCCTTTTCTGAAAATCTATGGAGCAAATTATCATGGAACCCATGAACAGAGACATTGGGAACCTCCAGACACTGGACTCTACCCAACTTGGCTTTGTTAAAGGCAGATCCTGCCTCCTAAACCTAGTTGACTTCTTTGAAACAGTTACCAAAGACACAGATGGAGGTGAAAGTAGTCCACACAGCCCACCTAGACCTCACTAAGGCCTTTGACACCATTCCCCACTCTGGCATCATGGACAAGCTTACCAGCTTGAACATTAACACCTATGTCACAGGATGGGTGGCCAACTGGCTCACAGATCAAACACACATGTTCAGAGTTGCGGGTGCCATGACCGACTCTAAACCAGTCACAAATGGCATCCCACAGGTCTTGGTCCTTGGACCCCACCTGTTCAGTAGATACTGCTCAGAGGTACAGGCAAGCATGGGAGTAGTATGGCTGAACAAGTTTGCAGATGACTGCTAACTGTGGTCCATAATCGACTCTACGGCTGACACAGACATCCTCCAGAAGGGTTTTACAGAGACAGATACCTGGTGTCAAAACAATGCCCTCAAGCAGAATGCCAATAAATGCATAGTCATCCCCTTTGGATAAAACACAGTGCATGCAAATTACCACATAGGTGGTAATCCAGTATGTACGGAGAATGTAATTATGGCCCTGGGGACCCAGGTAGATAGTAAACTCTCCTTTGATGATTACATTGCCAAAGTGTTTAGAAATTCCTTCTATGTAGCCCACCTAATGTCACCTAATGTAACCCACTTTGTCTAGTCTGATGATATCACCATCCTACAAATATACCTGTGGACAGGAGAACTCCCAGTAATATGTATAGTGTGTTGTGTTAATATGTACTGTTCTAGTAGGTAGGTGTTTGAATCCTGCACCTGACATCTGTATGAGAGTGTGTGTGTGTCTATTTGGAGAAGAGCAACCTTTTTGAAGTCTACTGAAACACCTTAAAAGTGGTATACTCATCTTTGGCAAGTCTGATGATGTCACCATCCTACAAATATACCTGTGGAAAGGAGAACTCCCAGTAATGTGTGTAGTGTGTTGTGTTAATGTGTACTGCTCTAGTATCATAAAGTAGTTAGGTAGGGATTTGAATCCTGCACTTGCCAACTGGATGAGAGTGTGTGTGTGTGTGTGTGTGTGTGTGTGTGTCTCCTTGGAAAGGAGGAACCTTTTTGAAGACCACTGAAACGCCTTAAAAGTTGTATACTCCTCTTTGTCAAGTCTGATGATGTCACCATCCCACAAATATACCTGTTGAAAGGAGCACTCCCAGTAATGTGTATTGCGTGTCGTATTAATGCATACTGCTCTAGTATCCTGAAAAAATTAAGTAGGGGTTTGAATCCTGCACTTGCCAATTGTAGGAGAGTGTGTGTGTGTTTCCTTGGAGAGAAGCACCCCTTTTCAAGACCACTGAAACACCTTAAAAGTGGTATACTCATCTTTGTCAAGTCTGATGATGTCACCATCCTACAAATATACCTGTGGAATAAAGAGTGCTTAGTAATGTGTGTAGCGTGTCATGTTAATGCGTACTTCTCTAATGTCATAAAGTAATTAGGTAGGGATTTGAATCCTGCACTTGGTGACTGTGTGCTCCATTGTTGGTCAATGTGATGTGGGTTTTGCTTTTAGTACTGTATGACATATCACAATGACAACAGTATGTGCATTACACGTCAGGTAGCTGTGTGGCAAATACATATACATACATGTGACCTCAATTATTTCATAGGTGGGAACCCTGCTTTCTCCATGAACACATCTGTTATCTTTGCCAGAGTGTGCTGCTGCTTTCCAGACCTTAGGTCACATCTGTATGCTTGTGATAAGCCTAGCCACTGCAGTGATCCCTGGCCTATGTCATCCATTTCACATACACTCATTACGGTTTCTATTGAATAGTGTGAGTGACGGTTTATGCCTGAGGTATATTTGAAACCTGTTCAAAAGCAGCAAAGTCTGTCAAAGATGGCTAGTTATTATAGGTGTGCAACAACCTTTGTGGATATGCATGCAGACCTCTTATTGCTTATATGATCCACAGAGAGATTTCCAAAACCCATTGGAAATGTGATTATCAAAGGAGAAATGATGTAACACATGGCTCTATGTATACAATGGTACCTGTTCAACATTTTGGGGGCTACTACTTATGCGGTACTCTGGGGATACTATGTTTTGTAAAAGTGGATGACTATGCTTTATTTGGCTTATAGCTTTATAGCATAGGTTTGACACCAGGTATCTGTCTGTATGATACCCTTTTGGAGGATGTGTGTGTTATCTGGAGAATGCATTATAGCTCACAGTATGCATTGCCAAACGTGGCCAGACATATCCCTACTGTGTTTGCTTGTACCTAAGAAAGCTATATGCCAAACAGGAGTGGTCCCAGGACTGAGTGCAAGTGAATACCACTGGTTACTGGAAAAGAATAGTACTTGAAGGCTGCAAATGTTACTGTGTGTCCTACATCTGTGCGTCAGCTGTCAAGACATCATCTAACAATTGTTTATGGTCAGGCTGTTGAGGTTATGTATACTACCAGAATGCAAACCAATGACAGATAGTAACAACAGTATCACCCACAGCACAGTGTCAAACTGTGTCATACACATACGTGTACTCAAGTTCCAAAATGTGTGTAGTACAATGCATACTGGCCACCAATAGAAACTATGGAGTGTTAACACTGTCTAATACAGGGCATGTCACCCTGCTCATGTGTCCAATATGCAAGTACATGCAGACAGTGCACCTCAACCATGTTCACAAATGTACACCTGCAAATCTGTGCTGCACACATCCCACGCTTACTGTCCACTCTCTAACACATGCGGACAAAACTACACACATCAGCCAAGTTGCACACGGGCAGACAATACACAATTTGAATAAACACTGGTGTAAACAATACTACATTGATAATTATAGCTTTAATGCATCATGCCTGCTCAGCTACACCTTCAAGGATATCATTACACTTTACTGCTGACAACATGCTAACATTGCTATTCTCTTATAAAGTTACCCTGGGAATCAGCACCATGTTAGCCTGTTACTGCATCGATGTTACAGATGACAGGAGGTGGCACAGGTTTCATCATATGCACAGGGTGTATTGTTGGTTTGCCAGAGGCCTACATTGAGCCATACAATCGACATGTGTGTGTGAGTGTGTATGTGTGAGGGCCAAGACTACTGTTATGGGCCAATGTGGATGTAATGTGTGTGGGTATGTGTTTGCCCTAGGTGTCTGGTTTATGTGTGTGTGTGTCTGCATGCACACAGTTCCACCATGTGGCTGCCATATACAGGGATTTGTGGGACAGCTACAGACTGTACCTGGCAGGCTTTACAGATCAACATTGCTGGCCACGGATACGGAACCTGTGCCTGGCAGGGGTGCTACAGAAAGTATCAGGTACTAATCCAGACTGGGTACTATCCTCAGAGGTTGACATATGTCCATTGGATCCAGGTCCCTGCTGGGACTGGCCATATCCACTTGCACGTGGTCTTCTAGGGCGGTCTATGGACAGCACCCCCCAACATTGCTGGTGCTGGTACTGGCACTACGGGAGCAGCTATGACTTGATGGACATCCACAGCGACTGCCAGCTGATGATGTTGCTGGCATACGTCCATGTCCACATCTCAACCATCCCACACTGTCCTGACGCAGGGACATGACATTGTGGAGGACATCTAATGTCTCACCCCCAACATCTATCAATGACCTCAGTGTAATTACATATGGCACCTGCTAGGTCACGGATACTGTCATTTACAGAGGTGTTATGAGCCCTCTCTGCCCTTAGTCCCTGTATGGTGTACTGCTCCATACGTGCCTGTGCCTCCATGACAGCCTGGAACATGCGTGTGGTTGTAAGAGTTGTGGCACGTCTGCCAGGGGCATGATGACCAGCAGTGCTCTGACGAGAACCCCTGAACATCTGCTTATGTGGTACCATTCCAGACATCTGGCTATGGATGCTGTGTCCTGATGCATGTGCCATAGATACCACACTGTCCTGGCCATTGCCGACTGTACACTGTCCCTCTGCTAAGGGCATTGGTGATGATGGATGTACAGGCAGTATGACTGTGTGCATGGATGGGGTGGAGACTTGTGTACTGTCAATTTGTGGCCCAACAATAGACCCTGACAAACATGCCTGTGCCTCAACACACCTATCCTCATTATCACTATTTGTGTCAGTGACATCAGATTCCCTGCTGCACTGAACCAGCCCAACCTCAGCATCTGTGAGAGTAAAACAGGAAACACACTTTAAGACCTGTACATGATGTCAGAACACATGAACACATGAACATATGCACACATGCACACATGAACACATGAACACATGAACACATGCACACATGCACACATGAACACATGCACACATGCACACATGCACACATGCACACATGCACACAAATACACTCCTCTCTAAAGCAGACACACACACACACACATACACACACACACACACACACACACACACACACACACACACACACACCACCAGCGATCTCAGAACATACTCAATAGCAGTTGATAGTGGGGTACAGTATCACAAGCCAAACCGTCATATCACACATGTCAGCATGCAGGACATGTGTTGCTCAACAACATGCAGTGCAAGTGTAGACAGTCCTTGTTAAAAACAGTATACATTGCTTTGATACATGTGTTTTGTTGTTCGGTGATTGGCCTCCCCCTGGAGCTCAATGTATACATGGACACAACATTGCTGTGCAAGTATTAAAAACTCTTTAATGTACTGTGCACCATCACTCTCCGGTATACATACCATGGCTGGATGTGCATCTGTGTGTCACATAGATATCCAATTCTGATTAGAGCCTCTGTGTCTTTAGTAAATAATTGTGGACACATTTTTAGCTCATGCATGATGTGTATACACACAAGATCAGTGGTGCATGTATAACTGATGGAATATCATTGGTCCACATAGCCAATGTACTGTAGCTATGGTGAGTGTAAATCATATTGTGGATATGCCAGAGTCATCCATGACATGGCATACTAAAACACAAATGCATATTTAAACATCACACATACTCAATGCGTGTCATATGACCTAGCCACTCAATAGCATTACAAGACATATATGTGTCGGTTGTGCAAATGGTGATTGGTATGCATATTGTTTATAGGTGCATATGTTTGCACACACACAACATTGAGGTGTATAGCAATGAAAGCTATGTGTAGTACTGTGGGTACAATAACTGGATGGGGTGTAGTACCATAAGCCATCATCATGAAGCATCATGTGGTCACTCAAGGCTACAAATGTGTCCCAAACCAGCACCTATCATGCTGTACCAGAACTGCACTACCATGGCTACATTCACCATTTCACAGCCAGTTGTTACATGGGTTTGTAAGGAGGCCAATAAGGAGCATTGCCTAACATGAACGTGTTGTGTGCTGCAGTGTGTTTCACTGCCCCATGATAGGCCTCTACCCCTCAGGTATATTATGTGTGCTGTGTGGATGACATTTGGGATACTGGAGTGTAACTTTACAGAGGGTTTGTGAATACTTCATGTGTAGTATGTTAACATATTCTGTGTATGACATAGTTGTGTATGTTGTGTGCATGCGTATCAACTCTGCCTATCCAATGGTCACTACAGTGTAGCCACATTTGTTTGAGATGGTCTGTGTATTGCATGTGTTTGAGGCAGCTAATCACATTACTGAGATGTGCATAGTCTCACAGCAAACATGCACAGCATGCATTATGCGTAGGTGTGTTACATGTCTACATGGCCTACACCTTAACTATGACATGCACTTTTTATTTGCAATAATAAATGTAAAACACACTCATCAGCATGTGTCCGCTGCCTTGCTGTCACACCAGAGGGACCTACATGGATATGAGACAGTTTGTCAGTGTCGACAACTGTGGCATTGCTACTGTGGGTTTGCAATCTTACAGTAGTACAACAGTTTACATTCACAGGCCTACAGATTATGTTCCAAATGATCAGTATTGCACAACAACAAGCTCCACATCTTCTGACTACACAGTACACATCTCACATATGCATGATCTACCAATAGAAGTAACAGTAGTCTACAGATATGCCATGTTACCTGCACGCGCCATGTGTTCTTGCTGGGTAGCCCCAACCTCCATCAAGGTAAATGTATGCTGTTGTTGTTGTTGGACAGGTGCCATCAGGCTCATGAGCAGCTCCTCCACTCTGGTGAGGTGGGGTGGATGTTAACCCCACCACCTGTTGCAAGCTGTTGTCTACGGACATCAGAAGCACGCTGCCGGACATGTCTAAGTAAATCACTGCAGTGATGGCATACCTGCTCATATGTCCGGTTATGCATGCCTATGTAATTTACCCTCCAGACAACATCTTGCCACAGTGCAGTATGTTCATGCTGGTGTTGGCTGATTCTAGAGAATAGTAGGCTGTAGTGCTGAATCAGACAGCTGGTAATAATGTCATCCTCAGCACTACTGTAGCTGGGATTACAATGGTGGGCCATGATCCCTGGAAGACAAAGAAAAAATATGTCTGAGCAAGTCATATGTCACACAACATTATACAGTACAGATATCACTGAACTGTCATATATAGCAACCTATTAGCTGACTGAGATTAAACACCTTCAATACCACTTATCAGTGCTCACCCTACAACTGCTTGAAAGTGCCTGGCATGCTCTATATAATAAACCATGTTCTGCACAGCAACAAAATAAAATCACTATATAAGACTATACAACAGTACATGGCACACTGTATGCAACACAATGCACCACTAAGCCACAGAAGGTATAGATCAAGCGAATGCATAAAGAAATACGTCATCTATCGCAATGCTTGTAAAGTCCAGTTACAGTATTACCATTATACCACACAACTTGTTGATGGCAAACCCGTGGCCAAAATATGTGCACAATTGTGGATATAGGTGACATACTGCTGTAGTAAACTATAAATATTGCTAGATACGCAGTTATATCTTGTAACACACATATGACAGAGGACATGTTACAGGCATAACCACACACACATCAGACATAATTACAAGACACAAAGGTATGGCAACCCAGATAAGCTTTACGTGTGTACCATACAGTACTGTGTGTCAGTACTTACAAAACCTTAAGCCTGAGGAATATAATCTGTGAGAACTACAGGGACCACACAAAACAGTGGTTCCAAGCAATGTGGACATTCACCATACTTTGCTGTTTAGGCCTACAGCTTCAAGTAGTACTACAGTTCATACAGGATTTGGATTCAACATCAGTACCAATCAATAAGCATACATGTAGTGCTTTAGCCCCCAATGACACACCCCAGTAAACACCAAGGGACTACATCAGACTGTATGCCATAGTGCTTTATCTGCCTAGTACCAGCATACACAGCTTTTGCTGAGATCAAAGCAAGGACACATAATACCATGACAGAAACAGTTTCCCACTAAGCTATCCCACAAATACACATCTTTGACATATTCACCAACACATTGACCATCACACTCAGTCAACCTTACATAGAATCTATTGCAACAAGTAGATGTGGGTGTGTATGACTATATATGACTCTCTCTCTCTCTCTCTCTCTATATATATATATATATATATATATATATATATATATATATATATATATATATACACATATACATATCCATTGGTGTACATATACATATACATATAGGCACATATACAGTCCACCTTCCATGGTGGGAATATCAATTATACAAAGGATGTGAAGTATACAGTAATGTAATAATATCGCACAGTCTTGTGAGAAATACATTGAAAGTGTTCTCAGCCCAGGTAGCTGTAGCAGACCTCACTGGCTGCAACATTGCAAACTGAACAAATCACACACAGTGTTTAACCACCACATGTCATATACCAGCACTGTATGCTGTCTTGTTTGTCACACACTAAAACCTACATACAAATATGCACGTAACAACCTTCACCAACATATATATGTCCACCCTTCACAAACAGTTGCAATATGTCCCTTGCTCTATGCACATATACAGATGTTAATATATATGACACATATATATCTCTCCATATGTGTGTACCATACACACACAAGGTCCACATTGTTGTAAGTCCTTGGACCTCACAGCTGAACTGTTGGGCCTTGCTGCAACATGAGCAGGTGTCACATGTGAACACACAGTAACATTAGAGGGGGTATAAATAGCTACAAATGCTAGATTAGCATACTAGCCTGGTACAGCAGTTGCCAATGCCTACTGCACTTCGAAGGGCTATGACCATAGTGCACTAGCCAAACACACGTTATCACTAGGTGAGGGACATATATTCAGATTTCAAGTACTACAGGTGATTAATATTGATGATAGATTAGGAGATATTTATAATAATACTGAAGCTATAGAAACAAAATGGATTTTGAGACTGGGTGCTCATAGGGGACGAGGTCTAAATGAAGTAGTTCCTCTAAAACCTGTGCTAAAATCTCGCAGAATAAAATAAATAATTAAATACATTATAAAATTCTAAATTTATGCTTTTAGGTTAGATTTTATTATGTTTATGTATTTATGATAGTTGTCAGTTTTAAGTATATACATTTTTAATATGTGTTATGTTAGGTGTGCGTAGGTGCATTTATCTTTAAAGAGTTGATTAACTAAGTGAGAAAATTGATTGATTGTTTAATATGTGTAAAGCTTCTATATAAATTGGATTGTGGTTTTTACACAGTTATACGTCTGATGAAGTGGTTTGTGTACTGTGAAAGCGCTTACGTCTTTTCAATAAACTTAGTATACTTTTAAGTTCGATGTGGTTATTATCCTGCTGACTTCCATAATACAACGCTTGGGTGTTTGCTATGTTTATATAAATGTTTGTGCTAATCCCCCAAACAGCCATTGTCCACACTACTGTACAGAACACAGATAACATGGATCAGATGTTTGACATTTAATGCTGAGCTACATATTTCACAGTTATGTCCCACTGCACACAGCTACACACTGAATTGTCCATGGCAGTAGTTAAGCAGGACATCTGTCCAATAGTAATCCAATGCATTAATGTTCAACATCAATATAAACTTACTCAACATAAACTTTCTCAACATAAAATGTAGTTGTATATAGTATATTTCTACTGTTATTTGCTAATTAGATAATTGCTAATATGCCACAAGGTTTAAAACTGATGCAATGTGCATTTTAAATTGTCTGATGAAGGCTAGTATTACATAGCCGAAAGCGCTTACTATTTTATAATAATCAAATTTTGGATTTTAATCAACGGTGGTCCGGCACTTGTTATTGTGCTACTGGATTTACTGTTCAACAGTTTGTCGATTTTTGTGGAGTGTCTAACTCTTACTTATTGTCATTATTCATTATGTGTAATTCCCCACCTTTCTGCCTAACGTCAGTACTTTTCAGAGGGATTCAGAGGGACACAGCTAAAATTTGTTTCAAAATCAGGGACATCCCTGAAAATTAGTCACAGTTGGGAAGTATGGCCTCTGCCCTAATCGGATATGCCAGTGTTTGTCCTGCTATGATACTGCGTGGGGGTTGTAAAGTGCTGCTGTAACATTATTTCCTGCTAGAATGGCTGGTTCTCTTTTCACAGTCATGTAATGCAATTCCACAACAACTGCTGGTAAAGATCCACAGAACAAGATTTGTGTTATGGCATTCCTATTTTTCCTTTACATTCACTCATTCTGATGCATGATATATTTATTTCAGCACCAACTTGTTGTATGTCTACCGTGGCTTAGTGGGACTTCATGCAGTCTAGTGTGTACAAGGTCCAGTGTTCAATTCTGACAGAGATGTTTTATTTTGCTGCCGAGCAGAACAAGGGCCCTGACATACAGAGTGACTAAGGCACTTTTAAGCAGTTGTAAGCAGGTTTGCATGATGCTTAGCAATGCTTAGCTAAGCACAAACAAGTGCACACTCGCGCAACCCAGCTAATTACTGCTTAATAGTGCTTACTCACGCTAACCCCCATGCTCATTTCTTTGAAAGAAAAGAAAATGGGGAGATAGGAAAGTGGTGAAAAAGGGGCACAAAGAGGGAAAGACAGTAGGGAAAACAGCTCGGGATGTGCAGGATGGGTGTAGGGAAGGTCCATAGCTGCCCATTTCTTTAACATCAACAGCTGTGCAAATGCAATACATTTGCAGGGAAATATGAAACCTTCAACCCCTGTGAGAGGGGTGAGGACAACAAAGTATGTTGTACTGCCAATTAAATATCAGTTTATGTGTCCAGCAGACATGTGTGCAAAATGGGCAGCTATGTATGGGGCGTAATTTTTTTTTGGGAGCAGATTGCCCTTTTTTTCTTTTTTTTTCAGGTGAGAGTGGAATGTGGGGTAGGGGAAGTAGGTATATTTGTAGAGGTAGGTTGGGGAGGTAAACAGACAAGACAAACAAGATGCATACAGGGGTGGAATATGACACATATGGTGGGTGAACACCATTGACAGGGAAGGATGTTTGGAAATCGCAAGACCATGAGCCCACAGATGGCAACAGTGGAACTGCGATCCCCACCTATGGGCAGTCACCACTGCACCTTCACAGCCCAGAGGGTGGCTGTGCTGGGGCTGTGTAGGAGGGGCAGGCTCACCCATGAGTCGCGCCACTCATGCTTCAAGCTGGCATAGTGGATCAGCGACAGAACGCTCAATCTCCCTACGCACCACAACCCGGACCATTCGGAGGGTAATAGATGGCCCTCCTCTGCCGATGCTTGCACGGGGGAATGAGCCCCAGTGCTTCCACCCAAAGGTGGCACAGGCCAATGGAGGAGGAGGTCCAAGGCTGGGCACCGGACCTGCTGGTGCCAGGTGCCATCGCCAGCTGAGGTGGGACAGGTGAGTCCGCTGGGACCGGCCTTCCCATATGTTCTATGTTTAAGAGGATTTAATGAAAATATTGGTTAGTAACAGTCGACAGCATTCCCAATTAGTTATAACAGCATGCAGAAGTATTCCCATTAACCCAACACACCAGAGTTCCAACAGTTGAACAGCAAGCATGACACATGCATATATAGAAGAACAGTGGACATTACAACAGCATGCAGGTTTAATTGATGTCAACAGGCCACCAATATTGTGGTATTTGAACAGGGCACTTGCATCGAAATAAATGCAGATATTTATAAACCAATAGGACATATGTCCCAACAAATGTTTTGAGATTAGACATACCCTTTGAGGTGTGGAATTGCATTTTTTTATGCACATACAGTAGAGTGGAAAATGATAGCTCCATTAACAACTTATATATCCTTCTAGTTTACACTACATTCCTATTAACTGCAGTTATATGTCCCCTACATGTATTATTACACTACCCAATTGTCCTTAAATTGGGAAATGGGTTTTGCTAGATCTTTATACACATGGGCTATATTTGACATACAAACTGTCCGGGATGCAGATGTTACTGCTACATATTCTGTGAGTTGCTCAGACACACTACTGCTGAGATGGTACACTGACAGCTCTACTTTCATATACTTATCTAGATATGTTTAGGTGAAATTATCAGTTATATGTTAACAGCTCCCTACATTTCTGCCAGCACAATGACATTTCTGGGGAACACAATGCCAAGCTACTCATGTGCCAGATTAACCTGTACATGCTGGACATGAACCAACAGTTGAGGACTGTAAATATGCTTAAAAGCTCCTGGCACTCCCCTCATCAACTTTATATGGGCCTACCCAACTGTGTTTTAACAGCATTTAATACAACAGTACTATTTCTATAATGCAAGAGTACAACAACATATCAAAGAAAATGACACAGACACACTCCAGGAATTATACCTTTATTAAAGACTTAAAACACTTTTTAGAGGCTCTCTCATGTATTTTATATAACAGTACATGCAGAATAATTATTAAAGAATTATTATACCTTTATTTATTGTGTTAAAACACTTTTTTCAGGCCCTCTCATTTATTTTACATAGCAGTACAAGCAGAATACTTACTAACCTGCCTGGTGGCACAGCCTTAGCAGCCAATCTGCACAGGCTAGCTGATCCACAGCACGGACACCTGCAGCTGTGAAGTAAATGAAGTGATATTGAGACATACCTATCCATAGTATACACTAGAATAGCAATTCTTACATACTTAATTTCATGGCTACTTACTCAGTAGTGGGGCATTTTCCATCTCACGGGCCTCCTGGATCCACTGGTCCAGTTGATCCGCCTTGCATCTCTTCAGGTCTGCGTGGTGGTGTCTGACCTGCTCACCAGTCCGAGGGATGCCTGTGGCACGGGTGAGTTCATGAGCTAGATGGTCCCAGGCTTCCACTTTGTATTGGGTGCACTGGTACTGGCCCCACAGGAGTCTATCCTCATGATTATGGACAAGGAGCCAAACCATTACTTTTGACTCCTCAGTGCCCCAACGTTGCACTCGGAAATGAGAGCCCCCTCCAGCACCGGCCCTTGCTGCCTGCAGATGGGAGCTACAACCAGTTATGGCAAGTATTCCCGCCTATGGGGCTTAAATATGCATCATTTCCCGCACTTATTTGTGATTGGCCAGTTTTGAAAAAACTCAGCTGAAGGCATACCTGATTAGCAATGGGTAAACTTCCATTGATATGTATGTGTGTGTTGAAAGTGCATGCTTATGTAAAGCTGTCATGGCTTAGTGGTTCAGTACTGTGATTATGGTGCACAGTATGCCAGGTTCGAGGCCTGTCATTGCTTTTTTTTTTACTATTGGACAGACCGGTTAGGAGGTGTGGCTGTGTTTAGCCAACTTTGCTCAACTTTGCCCGACGTTGCTCTATGTTGCTCGACGTTGCCCGGCGTTGCTCTACGTTGCTCGGCATTGCTCTACATTGCTCATCATTGCCTGATGTTGCGCTGGTTAGCGCGATGCGCAGCTACACGCAAACGTGTTCTGTTTGTGTTAGTTTACGTGATGCTCAGCCCCGCACAAAGCTATTGCACTAGTTAACGCAGTGCTCAGCTATGAGCAATTATATTTAAATATGCTTAATACTGGTAAACTTTGCTTAGCAGTGCTTCACATTGTTTAAGATATGTTACTTATGCATCCATCAGTATGCATAACCATTTCACCTTCTGATATATATATATATATATATATATATATATATATATATATATATATAAAATGTGTTCACTACTACATAGGCCATTTCAATGCTTTTTACTAAAATTTAAATGATAAATGTCAGGAATTAATTTTTATATACAGATTTCCAACAGAAAATAGAATGGTGGGACTCGAACCAGGAATGCCTCTTCTTTGTGTGAAGTCTCTACCCACTACGCTATCACTGTTTTGCTTAATTTGCATATAAAAATCTTATTATGCTCTTCGATGTCTAAACTGCTAACTGTAGCTAAGCAATGGGCAAACCCATGTAAACACACGCAAATATGGGCAGCTATATCGGGAATAATAAAAAAACAATAAAAGTTTTACATTTTATAATTGTACAGGAGTTTAGAATGTGGGGGAGTGTAGTGTTGGGTATGTACACATTTGAGTGGACTCGCTCATGTCAGTTGACATTTCCCGATTGAAGGACTTGCAGGGACGTGGATTTTTGGACTGCTCAGCAGTCCAACACGCCCCCTGCACTCGTGCACACTCCGTGTTAGCCTTAGAGTTGAGGCAGCGCGCCCTCATTAATATGCATGGTGCACTGCCATCTTACTCTTAGACTGGCGTTTCCATGTAAGAATAATTTAGTCTTACACGGAGGATTAGTGAATCCTGGGGACAATTATTTCATTAATATGTAGAAGGAAAAGAAATAAAGACTGTTACTGTAAATACTGATACGTCAAGGAAAGCTATCTGTGGCAACCCCTCATTAAACTCTGAAGGCTATAGGAGCCAGGAAACAACAGAATATTTCCAAGCAATGTTAACATAACAGTTCTTGTTAGTCAGCAAAAGAACGTTGTTACTTCAGTCATAAATATCACATTTTTAAAAGGTTCCAAAGTACTTAAAACCTGATAAACTGAGGGTTGATATCATGGACAGTATAAGAGATATAAGACTGTGTTTAGGACAGTATCACTAATACTACTGTTGCAAATGCTGCTGCTTCTACTACTACAACTGTTATTGCTGCTACTACTACTGTTCCTACTATATCCACTACTAGTAGTACTACTACTGCTACTGCACATCTGATGCTACTGCCGTTATTATTACTACTGTCACTATCACTGCTGCTGCTACTACTGCTACTGCACATCTGCTACTATTGCTGTTATTACTACTACTGTCACTATTACTGCTGTTACTACTAGCAGTATTATCACCGCTGCTGCACATCTACTACTACTGCTGTTATTGCTACTACTGTCACTACTGCTCTTCTACTACTGCTACTAGTAGTAATTCTACTACTACTGTTGCTGCTACTGCTACTGCTTCTACAAGTCGTATTACTGACAACACTATTACTATAGCTACTGCTGCTGCTGCTATTAGTGCTACTACTAATGTTACAGCTGGTGCTGTTACTATTACTGCTAATTTTACTGCTGTTGCTGCTACTGCTACCACAACTGCTACTCCTTCTTTTAGTACTTGTACTAATACTTCTGCTACAACTGACATCAAGTTAATAGAGTTTGAGCTCAGTTGTGTAATTAATCCAGTAACTATAACTACATGAAACATTGTATCACTAGGTATCAAGTTGTACCACTGCTGTATTCTATCTGTTTTTAAGTTTCATGTAGAGGACATGAGAAGTAATCCAATGTTTCTAAAAACTATGAAAAGGCAGATTGCATGACTTTGGAACATGCATTTTCAGCCTGGGAGTGAAAGAGCATTTTCAAATCGGGATATATTTGAGAATGTTTGTCCTTACCAGAACAGAACACACAATAACCACTTGAATAAAAATAGAAAAGATGGTATGCAGCTAAAACAGAGAATTGTCATCTTCTGTTAGGGTGAGTACTTTACACAATTGCACTTTTATATCTTTGTGATTAAGCTTTATCTTTAAACAGACCACTAACCCATGAATTGTGCTTTAGAAATTAAATCCAGCTTGTAATACTTTGTAGATGTGTGCACTGAGGACCAGAATCACAGCCTCACAGGTTTGTACTGGACAATTCATCCAGAAGAACATTGGGGGCTTAGTCACTGCAGTACTCACTAGTTTCTTCCTCTATGTATTAGGGTCTGCGAGGACAATTCATGGATGAACTTACACATTCCTATGCACTTGTCCAGGTTTCTTTTAGAGAGAGTTAGAAAGAGATACTTTGTTTGACTTGGAGTGGGAGCTAATTTCATAAGTCAGGGATCCTTTGTGGGAGCATCTATCTCTTCAACAGCTTCTATGGGTCCTGCAATGTTAGTTTAAGTCACACTTCCAGTTTTCTAAGCTGTAGAATGTTGAGCAGAAATGGATCTTTCATAGCCTCCTAGACCAAACATAGGTCACAGTTCAAGAACCTGTAGGAGATGGAGTAGAGTGCTAAGACCTTTAGATATTCTGTACAACTTAGTGACCTCCTGCCAATGCTTTTCTTGGTAAGGAGTCTTGTAGTTTCTCAGGCTGGGCAATATGTTTGAATAGTTACATAATAAAGGCAGCATTATATTCTATTATGGTCCTTATTTGGGATGAAGATTGAGGGACAAACACTTTATTATAATAAGAAAATATCCCTTTGGCGATTAGTTGGACTAGGCAGAAAGATTTCCCGACAATAGTTGACACAAGGTGGTCAAAAGAGAATTCACTGTCCATGAATGTGTCTCGCTCCTAATAATGATATTTACTCTTAATTTATGTGCTAGTTGCAAAGATATTATTTTTCCCAAATAGAACAATATTGCATTTTTTCAATTGAGCTGAGTCCATGGTCTTGATAACAAGAGTTAGAATGATCCAGGACTCCTTGCAGAATATGGCTATTAGCTGTGGAGTCAATGCCAGCATTGAGTTTGCAGTAATCAACTAGCTTCATCAGGCATAGACCCTTGATGTCCCTTTGAACATTGCAGAAGAATATGGTGAAGAGGAGCGGACTCAATATGGAATCCTATGGTACACCACTGGTGACATGCTTTCTTGAGGAGAGCGTGTCACCAACCCTCACTATGTTGTACTACCTGTAAGCAATTTAGCTATCTATTGTTTTACATAGGGATTAATATTTAAGAAGGTGACTTTATCTTTTACAATACTATGTAAGATAGTATCGGAGGTCGTATCTATGCCCAGATAACCACTGTGCATGGATTTGCAACCAAGTGCTTTAATAACTTTCTC
Source organism: Protopterus annectens (assembly GCF_019279795.1). Classification (NCBI taxonomy): domain Eukaryota; kingdom Metazoa; phylum Chordata; order Ceratodontiformes; family Protopteridae; genus Protopterus; species Protopterus annectens. Next base: position 1,341,127,013 of record NC_056731.1, read on the forward strand.
AAAGAAGTCCAGCAGAGACAGGCGTACTTTTCAAAAACCTCAATTAACTCAGACTGAAAGCTTGTATCTTGCCCTTATCTTGGATTATGAGTTTTATTATAATACATTCCATGACTTACAAATAATACTCATAGGGTCATAGGATTAGTTGTAGGACCACCCTTGTGAAGGGTACCTCAATGGCCATTCTGCAGACTGGAGTGGCTAAGACCAAATATGTCTGCAATGGACTTATTGAGGCTATGTTTAGTGCTGATTAGGAGACAGCCAGGTATGTCATCAGGACTCATGGAACTAGTGTTTTTGGTTTTAGAGGGAGAAGTTAGGACCTGATCAGGGGTAATTTTTTTTTTTTTAAAACAGGTTTATTGTTTTAACATATAAGAGAAATATCATAACAATTTTATGCAAGTAATTAAAAATAGGTATTATTATAACATTCAACAAAACAACTAAAGTATTTACAAAGACATCCACTACAATCAGATCAATTAATTAAACTAAAATACCATGCTATTGAAATTAAAATTTTTTTAACACATTTTGTAAATTATCCCATACAATATAATAAGATGTTTTTCTATTTGTTCTTGTCCTAATTGTGTTTATTTCCATATGGCACACTATTCATAACATTTTTAAATTCATTGAACGAAGGAGGTGTATCTGAAATCCAATTTCTAGTTATTATTTTCCTAGCCACTGCTAGAATAGACCATAACAAGGGAAGCTTGACCTTTTTAACACTTTGAGGTACAGTTGTGTTGAATAATATAAGAGATTTAGAAATAATGAAATTATCTGTAAAAAGAGCCTGCAAAAATTCATTAATTGACTTCCAGTATTCTTTCAATTTTATACAGTCATAAAACATATGAGCCCAGTCAGCATTAATTTCTACATTACATCTCTTACATAAATTATCTTTATTATTTATTTTATTCATCATCAAAGGTGTATAAAAAGATCTATGTAAAAATTTCCATGTATAAAGTCTCCAGACAATGGAAGACGTAGTTCTATAAGAAGATTCCAATATATATTGTTTATCTTGTTGATTTGGTGGGTCCCCATTAATAGAAGTGAAATAATTCCAGTATGAATCTACACTGTAAAAGTTTCTTGTCTGATAATTTTATGTATGTATGAAAGTTTACCTTTATCAGAAACTTTATGTTGTAAATTTAATATCAAGTAATCAATCAGTGTTGGAATAGATTCTTTAACTGTTATAGACATTAGATCTATTTTATTAATGAGATGTTGTCTAAAGGTCTGAACCTCTAACCAGCAAGTTTCTTTTAGATCAAATTCTTGTTTTAAAAAATCTAGATTTTTAACTTTATTATCAGATATCAACTGATACCAGTACTTTAGATCATTATCTATAGCTAAATGAGTTCCTTCAGAAGTAGATGACAAAAGCATACCCTGAGTATACATTATAGGAAATACAATAAAATTCCATTCCCTATATTTAGGGTGCATGAATATAAAGTTACGATAACTAATAATAATATTTAATGGGTAACAAACCATATGTTTAGGTGTAATAGGTGAAGTACAAAATTCCTTTAGTAACCATAACATGGAGTTATTTACAATCATATTTTTATGTGTTAAGGAGATTTTCATGAAGTGCATACTAATTAGCTCCCAATAATCTTTCCATTTTGACATATGACTGATCTATTAATAAAGTAATAACTTTTACAATAGAAGAGATAGTATATAAATTAAAGTCTGGAAAAGAAATACCCCTTGAGACCAGCTATTAGTATGTTTCTTTAATGCAATCCTAGGTCTATTAGGTGCCCATAGGAAATTTAACATTAGTGTATTCAGTTTCTTGATAATTATTTTTGTAGGTGGAAGTATTATTGATTGTATTAAGTATAACATCTTGGGGAATATTATCATTTTAATAATTGTAAGTCTCTCCTCCATAGTAAAAAACATATTATTCCAGGTATTAAAAAGATTTTGTATATTAAGAAAACAGGTATTATAATTATTATATATAATAGATTTAATATCTTTAGATAGTATTATACCTAAATAAGTTATCTGACCTGAATTGGGTGCATATTTAGTAAAATTACTAATGAGAATATTTTTTCGTGTATATATAGGTAGTATTTTAGTTTTTTCTTCATTGAATATTAAACCAGAAATACTTTTAAAATTCATCATGTTATCAAATAGAGACTGCATAGAAGAATTAGATCCTGCTGATGTAATTAGAACATCATCTGCAAAAAGTTGAATTTTGGATGTTGTATTTTTATCTATTTCAAAACCCTCTATGTCAGTACTGTTTCTGATCAAATTAGCCCAAGGCTCCATTACTAAAGTGAATAATAGTGGAGAAAGTGGACATCCTTGTTTTGTACCTTTAAGAATGGGTATTTTTAGTGAAACATATGTTCCTACCTTAATATAAGCCAACGTTCCTTTGTATAAATGCTCAATTAGATTTACAAATGCATCTGAGAAGTTTGTGCACTTCATTAAGGTAAACAGATAGTCCCAACTTACTGAATCAAATGCTGAACTTATATCAAGACTAATAAGTGTTAAATCTTTCTTTTTCCTATTTGCAAAATCTATTAATGTTAAAGTTCTTCTTATATTATCAAAAGTATTTCTATTTACAATGAAGCCTGTCTGATCTATATCTATAATGCCGGAATGATTGTCTTCAATCTATCAGCAAAGATACTCATAAACATTTTATAATCAACATTAAGTAATGAGATGGGCCGATATGAAGAACATCTAGTTGGATCTTTATTAGGTTTTAAAATTGGCGAAATAAATGTATATTGCCAAGATGGGGGGGTTATTAACTCAGTTTGGGCCAAAATAAAACCTTATGTATTAATGAATATGTACTTTTAGAAAGGATTTTATATATCTCTGGTATAATACCATCATTACCCGGTGCTTTGTTTGATTTAAGCTTATTTATTTGTGTGATAACCTCTGTATATGAAATACTTTTGTCCAATAGTTTAATCTGTTGTTTATTAAGCTATTTATTCATGTTTGTGGTTATAAACTCCTTTATTTTATCTTTAGGTTCCATGTTAATGTTATTATGATTAATTTTGTGAAAGTGATTTCTAAATTCATCTAGTATTTCTGGTATACTAGAAACATTCTTCTTTTTCCTTAGAGAAAAGATTTCTTTGATATGGTTTTGTTTATTCAACCTTTTTGTTTTATTTTTAAGTCTATGTAAGTATTTGGGGCTTATTGAATAAGACAAAACTTGTATTTCTCTAAAGTTATTTTAACTTTATGAGTTAAAATTTCTTTGTATTTCTCATTTAGTTTGTTTATTTCTTCAATAACTTTCTTGTCTATAATATTTTCTTTATTATTATGTTTATAGGAGTCTAATTTACTTTGAATATCTAACAATTCCTTATCCCAAGATTTCCTTTTATTATTATACCATCTGATACTCTGTCCATATAGATATGATTTTAAGGCATCCCAAACATAAACAATGGAGACTTCAGGAGTATTATTTATGTCTAAAAAATGTTTTACTTCTGAAAGTATATATTCTTTATAGTCTTTTAGTTGAGTTAAGTATGCTGGTATCCTTTTGATCTGAACATTATGAGTATTTTTATCATGAATTCAAAAACAATTGAATTATGATC